>NC_134486.1:133284580-133384580 GCF_040206685.1 Ascaphus truei | reverse complement strand
ACACTGAATAGACCCATAAAGGTTGAAATAGCTGTCTGTGAGTGGTTTGACTGGCTTTGCATCTAATCACATGCTGTGCTTGAAAGCTGTGGGAACAGCAGAGCATTTGCTTATAAGGGTTCCATGTAAAAATGGATTTCAGGCGACAGGTGACACATTGTGTGTAATTTCCCAAAATCCCTTGCTGCTGCAGTGGAAGCACTGTATGCTAGGTGATAATTGTGAAAGGCAGGGTTAAAGTCCTGCCCAAGACATGTGATTTCCTCTATTGTGTATATATACATATACATACATATACACACACACACACACACACACACACACACACACACACACACAAAACAAAGGGAGACACACCCATTTTCTTTTATTGGCCCAATGTTTCGGTATCAAGAGCCAAAACTGGCTCAATAAAATAAAAAAAATTGCATATTTTTGGTGTGCCTATCCTTTTGTTATTTGTGTACAGAATCTTCTAGGTACTCTGATAGTATCAATCTCTCCAGCAGTCTCGTTTTATACCAGTTAATTATATATATATATATATATATATATATATATATATATATATATATATATATATATATATACACATATACTGTACATATTATTTTATTGGTAATTAACTCTCACAGTTAGGGTAGCCTGTAACTCCTATAACAATGTGCATGCACTGGGGTGAAAAGTATGCAGCAAAACAGAAAAGAGGTCCCATCTGATGTCTAAAGTTTAAAGTATTGTTGCTATAGAATGCATACATTCAGTGCTGGCACACTTACACATTTTCATTTAGATATGGTATCACTAATGCATGTACTGTATATGTCAGCGATCAATCATGAATATGTGTTGTGGTATCTACTTTCAAAGCTTGAATTCTTTCTTGGGTAATTACCTTAGTCCATTTCATAAAGCAATTAATAGAGAACTGGATGCATCATAAGTTAATGACGAAATATTAATATCAACTTTGGAAGTCATGAAGCAGCTGAACAAACCCGTTTCATATGATATACATTACAAGGTTTGTGCAATCATCTATATTCTTGGACAGTTTAAGTAACTATAAGAAGCCCTTAATTTATTTTTACAAAAATGACTGTATTGTACTCAGAATAGTTTGACACTAACTTGTCAGTCACACACATGGGTAAACTTGTGGGTTACTTCTACAGAGACTTCCTGTAGTCACAATAAAAGGAGTTAATGGTTTTCCCCAGCTGTGACATTTCAATCCAGAAGAGAGATGGTATTAATGAGCCTGTCAGCACTGAGTACAGATTGCATGGTTACTTCTGCTGTTCTTGCGTGGGTGCTAGTGCTGAGATATCACTGGCCTGCCCCTAACATGCCTGTGGCTTCCTGTGCCAAGTTATATTCCTTAACATACAGTAGAAATTAATGATTGGACATTAGGTATCCGAATGCAGGACTTTATCAAGTCTACTACATAGACTCTGTACGCCCCAATGTACCGCACTACGGAATATGTGGCGTTTTACAAATAAACACCAATAATTGTTCAATTACATTGCACAATGACATTTAGAACATGTCCATTTTTGGTGGTGGGTGCTGCTTCTGCTGTTGCATTTGAATAGTAAGTTGTTCACTTATAGGCTCTCTGTCACTAACGTGGAATGGGGTTTGCTGCATTAAAGGTCAATGTTTTTTTTTAGTGGCTAAGAAGATCTCCATTTATAGAAAATACAAGCAAAGCACTTACTCAAGGGGACCCCATTCTATTGTACTTCCCGCGTAGTGATTTGAAATATAAAATTAAGATTATTAGCAGATACTGTATACACTTCCTATTGTGAAAATGATAACCAGATAAGTGTTTATTTTTGGTGTTTGTTTCTTTTTTTAACTACACGTCTTGGCTGTCGTGTTCAGTGATGTCTTCAAACCAAATCATTTTAACTGCATTTAAAATATTTCATAGTCACCTATATTGTGGAATTAGTTAACGAATAAGTGACATTAAATGTACACATGTTAACATGATAGATGGTGACATTCTTGATATTCGAGCTTTTATAAGCCAGTATATAGGTGTGAATGTATTATTTCTTTGCTTTGAATCTTTCTAAAAAGCACACTTGATTCCATTTGGAGACTAGCAACATTTCAGTACAACTGCATTACTTTATTCATGCTGATCCCTTAAATCTCAAGCTACTGTGCTATATTACTAGCCACAGGGCAGAAATGATGTATGTGGTGACTCACTGTGAATACCAAGCTATTGTTTATTTAAATAAAAGTAATATCATGCTTATATTGTACCTATATTCTGCAAAATGTTGAAACCACAAAAATGTAACGCTGTAATATAAAGATTACAGTGATGCAGAATTTGGACAACACGCAAAGGATACAATTATTATTAGTCACTAATATCTAGACTCTTAAAAGAGGAGGTTGTGATTTCATTCTAATTTAAAGCTACACCGACATTTCTGAATGGCAAATCCTAGCATTACTTATTAAAGGATTAAAACAGATTTTTGTGTACCAGGATTAAACATGAACAGTGACATTGCCAGACCATGAAAAACATTTTTCTAGTTACAAGAAAATCCTGATTGACATAAACAAGAAATTAGCCCGAGTCCCATTTGCTGTAAAGACAAGAAACATAATGACAATTCATAATAGTTGCAATGAACATATATTTATAAATTGCATACCGTCTACAGTATTAAGCCAGGGGTGGCCAACTCCAGTCCTCAAGGGCCACCAATAGGTCAGGCATCCAGGATAGCCTTGCTTCAGCACCAGTGGCTTAATTAGTGGCTCTGTTGAACACTGAGCCACCGGTGCTGAAGCAGGGATATCCTGAAAACCTGACCTGTGTGTGGCCCTTGAGGACTGGAGTTGGCCACCCCTGTATTAAGCAGAAAACTTGCGCTGCTCAGCTCAACTGGTAAATGTTCAAAAAGATCCAATTATTGACAAGCAATTAGACATTCTTACAGTAACTTAACACTCAATGGTCGTAACTGTTACTTACGTTCTTGAAGAATGTACGGATCTGATTCTGGCACATAGTGGTTTGAAAAGTCAATGAGTGCATCTTCCCCATAAGGCCGTCTGGATCCTGGTCCAGGAATGTTACACAGCTGGGCATAGTCCTCTGCACAAGAAGAATACAAAAAGCATTCAGTCGAGTGCTTAAAGCCTTGACCTTAAAGTCTACTACATACTATTGGTTTATAATTTCCGATGATCAGAAACCACCTATTCCAAACCCTGCACCAAGCCATTTAATTTTTTGGTGAGGCATATATACATGTACAGTATGAGTATATATATGGTGTATATGCAAATAGTTTCTTCCACGATTTAAACCTCACCTGTTTTTAAGTGTGAGGCGGGGGACTACAGATGTAGCGGCCGTTATTCGAACATATCACGCGTTGTATACCTTGGAATACCCATGTCATAGGGCGTCATTACCGTGTGTTGACTCGTTTTTATCAAGTGCAAAAAATGGCATTTTAGTGTTCTGGTTTTTAAACACCTGCAAATTGACACAGTACTGTACTGTACACATTACAATTCATTCATTTCTGCAACGGAAACGCAGAGAATTGCACCCGAAGAAATCGGGATCCATGAAATTCAAACAAAGCAACCGCGTGATTGGCTGCGCGGAGTACAGCAGCGCACACGAAAATGGATCAGTGATATGTTCGAAAACGGCCGCTGCATCTGTAACTTGTCACTAAAGAACTATATAATTTAATTTTGGCATCAAATAACAGGTGGCCGGGGGGCAGCATTGCAATCAGCAAACAAAAATTCAGCTAATGAGTCCCTCCTCTCTCACTAATCTGATGATGTGTAACCTGCTATCTTCCTGAGAAATTTGCTTTAACGCGAGGAATTGATGGCATAAAATAAACATTTATTCAATATATAGCCATCAGGCATTTAAAAGTCTCTATGGTTTCCTCTGTGTACCTTCTACTAAAGCATTTCCTCCAATGGTTATTAGTTTTACTTGAATGTCTTTGGGCTATTTCCATTCTGCCTATGTCAAGAAATGGGCTACAAAACTGATGTTTGTGGTTACTGCATATGGAACACAGAAGTGCATCAAATGAATTACTACCTGGAGCCACAGCATTATTTAAAACAATTTCTTATACGTCTTAAGGTGTATATTTATGATTTAACATATTATTTTGATATATCCATTTAAAGTATATGGCAGAAGATATTGGGTATTTTAATCAATCCTGCACACGAGGCATTAATGTTGGTTATAAATTGTTTTAAAAATACAAGCATTGTTTTTTATGGCCTGTTAAACCCTTGACCAGGCCTAGTTTATAGGACTGATAGAAATATGGCTTTACTGACTAAAATAAAGAGGACACTTTTAAAGGTACCTTAAAACACATTCCTTCAGTTAATGCACTGCTGGCTTGATGCTGGTGCAGTCGTTGCCACTGCCCTGAGCCCCTCAGTTACAGAGGCTCCAGATTTCCCCAACAATTAAACCGATTGCCGAGGGAGAGTGCAGGGCCTCTGTAACTCAAATGGTGTTGCGTTGCCATCATAATGGGGCATTACGTGATGGAAGTTGTCATGGCAACATAACACCATTTGACGCCCCAGCACCATGATGAGGGACACTGCAGGAAGACATTGTGAAGGAGAAGGTAAGAGACCCTGCACCAGTTCGCTGCACCGAGCCCCAGAATATTACCAGCCGGCCCTGGGTTCAGGGGGGCGTGGCTAATAAGGTATTCCAAAAAGAGTAAATGTATTAAATATGAAGTTATCATGGACCTGACACCTATTATGAAGAATAACGAATAGATATTCATAACAGTTGCAATAAGACAGATGAAATAGTGCCAAACCCTTCATGTTGAGGAGGTGGCAAGGGACAGATATCCATTTGTCGCTCAAACTTAGGTGTAAGCAGATAACATTGGTCTAGTAACATTTGGCAAACTCGCCTGAACCTATTGATATGAATCACGTTATTCCGAGTATTATAGGGATAAAGTTATGAGGTCTATTATATATTGAGGCAGACTTTAAACATCACAAGACAGTTTTTATTTTCTTTTAGGTCGTAAATGTCAGCCAGAGCTGAGTTACAACAGGGATGGGCTTATGTTGCTTTCCATGGGATAAGAATAGTACATAAGTCTTTTCAAGGTATTATGAAAATCAGAATTCAATAGAGGTGTGTTTTGAGTTAGTATAGACACAACTATTGGTATAATAATAGTTGGAAGATGACTATCAAATATTAACCAGTTAATGTCCTATTATTTAAATAATGGCTAGTCACATGTAAAAATCTATACAGTCTGTCTGCAAGGTATTTAATTTCTTGCCAGTCTCTCGCAGTATCAGAGTAGTGTCAAAACACCAAGGCACAAAATAACAAGCTGTGATAAAGTAACAAAATGTTACTAGGTGTTTACCTGATGTAAATGTAGATAATGACAGAGGTAGTATACATTGTTTCAATGTTGGGAGTACATTCACTCTGTATAGACAATGTAGTGGTTAGTTTCCCAGACAGTACTCACTATAGCTCACTGATATAGTTAGGGTTAGAATAGTATATAGTTAACAATTCCCTAGTGAGATATATATCATGCTACCAGCTGGTAGTCCAAACATAAACATTGCAGCAGCAAGTAGTTGTTTGTTACTTTATACAAAGTGGTCACGGAGGACCCTGAATGGGAAAGGAGGAACCAGTGTACAAGCCGTGTGTTAGTAGGAGATATGAGGACTGTGTCGCCACTCCGCTGATGTCACCGTCGTGATGTCTCTACCGCCGACCTAGGTTTCGCGTGTGACTCATGCTTCTTCAGGGGGAGGAGTATAATTTAGGAATAATCCTGGTGAGTGGCTAGGTCACCTCTCTATTCAGCCTGTATGTTCTTGTAGTAATCTTTTTTTCTGTAATCTAAGCACTGTATTTTTTGTACATTAAAGCAAAATTATAATAAGTGATACTTTGGGCTCTGATGCACGCTTTGGAAAGAGTAAATTACATTTTCGGACACATTTTGCTACAACAGATTTTTATGCCTAGTTTTTCTTCAATAAACAGGGATCAATGACCAAAGCAGAAATACGTGTTTTTATTTGGCGTTTATCTTTGGTGGTGGATAGATTGCAACCAAGTAATAGTAAATATTAACTAATTTGATGTACCTTGCGCAGGAGAAAGGTAATTTGGCTAGTTTAGCAGTGTGTATTAACCATGGTTGCATATCTCAGTCACATGCTCACACATTCGTGACAGATGGTATATTGGGACGGATTGAGGGGAGATAATGTTCTTTTGATGGACATTTGCAAAAGGTGAAAAGTGGGTCAGCAAGATTACTGTGTATTAACCCTTGTCCAGGTCACATGCTCACAGGTGAGCTGTACGTGACAATCCATATTTCATCATTCATTATACAATGGTTAGAGTCCAAAGGATAAAAAAGTGGAAAAATATTGCCAGAAAAAGAAAAAACGAATTTAACTTGTATTTTTTTATCCACATAAATAATCTATTCATAGCGGTATAGGCTTGCATCGCAATGCAATCCCTCACACAACTGATGCAAACATAATTCTGCAGGCTCTAAAAAAAAAACAAGATGTCATAATGGTTTAAAAGTAAATAAAACAATTCTGGTGATATGATTAAACGGCATGGTATTCTCTTGAAAAATGTTAGAGGAGTATTTGAATTTTCTCTTCAGAGAAGAAACACATGCCAAAAATATTGGTGAGTATGACCTCCTGAAAATAAACATTTTCATATCAGATTTGAAACAGTACAATAACTTTGGGCTCTCTGTGCCTGTAGACAGGCGCTGAGTCATTTAAAATATGACTACAGCACTTTTGAGAACAAGTAATTTTATTTATGGCCTTAAACAGTTTTATCTGCTTTAACACATGAGCACTGTCTAGGGAAAACATACAAGGTTAGAATATTATTTTTAAAGAAACAAATATGCACTATCTGCAGTGTCTAAAACTTTCTTGAAATTTGGACACTTCAGTATTTACACCACAGTTTCCTTGTGGTGATATTGGTGCTTGAATACTTACGCCTACTGTAGATCCACAAAGCCTAGTTAAGTTACTTAATATCATGTGTTAAGACTAACAGGGTATCTTCAAAGGACCCAAAAAAGATCCTATATCAAGCACACACTGTGGAAAGTAGAAGGCGAGTAATTACTCCATGAGATACAAAATATCTCTAACAAATGGTATATGACCAGGAGCTAACCATCAGCTGACATATATAATACATATATGTCCAAATAGGACTAAAAGTGAAAAAATAATAAAGTTGTAAAAAACATATAAGATATAGTCAGAATCACCGCTAGGCTCCGCCTCCAGCATGCATCACGCTGCGGTACCTCTGGCGCTCGCGGACCGCTATCTGTGCGTGCGCACAAACGCGATGCTCCATCCGTAGAGGCACGCTCCCGCCACATCACCACAGCACATTACCATCCTATCTGCTGGTGTCTTATGTGTGAGGTCATCATCTGCTAGTTCCTGATTGGTCTTCCCTGCCTATTTATGTCTTGTCTGTCTCTCTGCACATTGCTTAGCATAAACCCTTGTTTATGTGCTGTGCTTGCTACTTCCTGGATCTTGCCTGACCGTGTTGTGACCCCTGCTCGTACCTGGACCTGTCTCTTCTGTACCCCTGGACTTCGGCTTGCTATTGGACCCCTGCTCTCTCTCCTCCTTGACCACGCTTACGGATACTGATGACTTTCCTCTCTCCAACCACAGACCACAGCAAGTACCACGACTTACCCAAACTCTCCTACCCTGACCCGGCTACACGACTCTGACTCTGCACTCCGGATCTGGCTCTGTGGTTGTAGGGCGGTGGTTATATACATCCCCACCTCAGCCCCGCAGTCTAGTCCTGTTTGTGGTGAGCACACGTGACATTATGCTCAGTCCAACAGAAATGGACCCTGCTGGGGTGGGTCGATGACTGTATGAATATGAGGGTATTTTCAAGCAAGTGGAGGGAACACTTATACAAAAGGATCAGCAAATGAACCAGCTCAAACATGACCTTAATGCCCTGTCTGACATGGTTAGGGTTCTCTCAACCTCCACAATACCCTATGGTACCCTGATTATATATATATGTATATGTATATATAGTATAAGCAGCCTAACGAGATATAGCAATACTGTGGAAGGCGGACACAGAGTAGCACAACGAATACAAATATACTGTACAAGACAGTATGGTCAGATCTCAGTGAGTGTATCATTTATATACAGTAGTCTGTCAAAAAGTGTACACGTGCCCAGTAAGCCACAATACAAGCCGTATCCGAATCAGTAGCTGCTGCACCAAGATGGCGACACCTCGCTTCAGAACGTCACCATCGTATCGTATTTATAAGTATGAATGTGGATATATGATGATTAGCAGATGTTATCGGTTTTGAGAATTCATCTACTATTTTTATTTGTTTTAAGTCCCCTGGTCTCCCCGATCACCCGCATATTATGCCAAGTGCATGCCCTATGTGTGGCTACTTGGACATAGTTGTGCATGTATATATACATATAGATGTAACTTAATACCTTACTGTATAAGGGGTGATTCGTAGACATGTTTATGTAGAATAGGTCATTCTGATTATTCTTTGATTACTCTCTGCCTATTTTATTTGCTGCGTTTTTTAGGTTTTATAATGCCGTTCACTGGCTTGGGTACTATCAGCATATTATACAGTATGTTGTTTCGGGTTGGTCTTACTTGTTATACATCCAATAGGGACATTACCATTGGTCCGTGTTATATCCTATCAGCAAATGTTAGACTATTTTATAAGTAAACACCCCTTGTGAATGCTGGTATTTAATGAGGACTGACCGGACACACTGACCCCTCCTTCCCCTGATGAAGCGTGCCGTGTCAGGTGAAACGCGCGTAAGGGAATGATGACGTCACAACGGTGATGTTCTGAAGCGAGGCGCCGCCATCTTGGTGCCGAAGCTACAGATTCGGATACGGCTTGTGTTGTGGCTTACTGGGCACGGTGTACACATTTTGACAGACTATATACATGATACACTCACTGAGATATGACCATACTGGCTTGTATATTTGTATTCGTTGTGCTACACTGTGTCGGCCTTGCACAGTATTGTTATATCTCTTAGAGATATTTTGTATGTCATGGAGTAATTACTCACCTTCTACTTTCCACAGTGAGTGCTTGATATAGGATCTTTTTGGGGTTCTTTCTGAACCTACCTTGTTAAAACGACGATTGTTTGTCCTATAGCATCCTGTTATATGCTATTATTGATATTAGTATTAGGCTGAGCGGTATGGTCACTATAATTAGTTATATCTTCAAAGGACAATAACATTACAGTTCCGCATGTCCATTTTTTATATAGATAAGGAACAGGTGGTCTCCGGAGCTGAACAACTTTAATTTGAGCTCCGGGGCATGAGGCCTCGGCGCTGTCAGTCCCCACACTGAAGCTCCAACGACCATGTTGTTCCCTGGCATCCTTCCTCACTTCCACCCACACTGAAGCTACAGTGGCCATCTGGGTTTTGCCATGATATAAGGGCAGGACTTCCTCCAGGAAGCTGCCAGCGCATGCTTTCAGTTTGTTCCTGTCAGACTCCTTCATTCCTGTTCATCTGAACCCAGCCTTGCTCCTAGCCTGTGACCACAAACTTGCACCTCTGCCGCCTGTCTAGACCACTGCCTGTGACTTGCTCCATTGCCACGAGCCTCTATCCCAGCCTGTGACCTCGACTACTCTATACTCAATTCAAGACTCTTATGTCACAGTTCATGTCGATGATTTTGTATCCTGCCTAGGAACAAGATGGTACTTATCTGCTCAAGAAATCTATGTTTCCACAAGAAGTTATTTGGAAGTGAAAAGTTTCAAAGTTAGAATTAGTCCCAAATTGAAAAGGGACCCATAGGAAGGGAATCTTAATCCCAGTAATTTACTTCACCATACTACTACCACCATTGTGCAAAATGAAAATACACTAATCACTGCTATGACACCTTACTCCAGGCCCGCACAACTCGTAAAGTGAGAAGGGCCGAACTGCTCCAAGGAAAAAAGATTTGGGCCGCACGGGTAAAATCATCATCATCATCATCTCTCCTCCAGCACCTCTCATCATCATCATCCTCATATATCTCCCCCAGCACCCCTCATCATCATCCTCATATCTCCCCCAGCACCTTTCATCATCATCATCATCCTCATATCTCCCCAGAAATCCGCACTATCAACCTTTGCGATACTCCCCATCTATCTCTCATACCCCCATCTCTCCCCCTCACCCACACACATAATACTCCCCCTCCACATCAAACACACAACACCCCCCTGCACACTACACACATCAAACCCCCCCTGCACCTCACATCCTTCTCCCCCCTGCACGTCACATCATTCTCCCCCCTGCACCTCCCATCACTCTCCCCCCCTGCACCTCCCATCACTCTCCCCCCCTGCACCTCCCATCACTCTCCCCCCCTGCACCTCACATCTCTCCCCCCTTGCATCGCACAGCTCTCCCCCTGCACCTCCAATGACCCTCCCTATACCTCTAATGACCCTCCCTGCACCTCCAATCACCCCCCTGCACCTCCAATCACCCCCCTGCACCTCCAATCACCCCCCTGCACCTCCAATCACCCCACTGCACCTCCAATCACCCCACTGCACCTCCAATCACCCCACTGCACCTCCAATCACCCCCCTGCACCTCCAATCACCCCCCCTGCACCTCGAATCACCCCCCTGTACCTCCAATCACCCCCCTGTACCGCCAATCACCCTCCCCTGCATCTCCAATCACCCTCCCCTGCACCTCCAATCACCACCCCCGCACCTCCAATGACCCCCCCTACCTCCAATCACCCCCCCTACACCTCCAATCACCCCCCTACCTCCAATCACCCGCCCTGCACCTCCAATCAACTCCAACGGGTGCGGGGTCTCGTGGGGAACGGGAGAGCGAACTCGGGAGGGAGGGGGAGAGCGGAAAGTCGCCGCGGGCCGCACTGTGAGTGCAGGCCTGCGCTTACTCCAACATATTTAACATTTCGCTTAAGTGCTAAATAAACTGATCATGTAGACCAGGGGTGGGCAACTCCAGTCCTCAATAGCCATCAACAGATCAGGTTTTCAGGATATTCCTGATTCAGCACAGTGGTCTTTGACAGAGCCATTTATTGAGCCACCTGTGCTGAAGCACGGATATCCGGAAAACCTCACCGGTTGGGGTAATTGAACACTGGAATTGGGAATCACTGATGTAGACTAAGGGACTGATTTTATAAACTCCAAATTAAAGTCAGAGTTTTTGGCCATTCGACCACTTTGGACTTCATAGAATCAGTCCCTCAACTATCGGAATATGATGCTGGTACAGTATTAGCTGTTTTGAAAGCACATGTCTTATTCATAATGCCATAACTTTGTCAGAGCTCCCAAAACTAGGCCATGGTGTTTCAAACCTGGTACAAGGTATATAGTATGTGTGTCAGAATATTTTCGGATTATTACTGAGCTTCAACAAAGAAAAAATGGGCTTTTCATCAGTCATGCAGTATTTTAATCCTTAGCAATTATTGTGACTAAGTGAAGGCCTGATGACAGTACGCCTCATTTAAAGTTAGCACGGCACTATATAGAAAGGATAACAAAAATGTAGCAATATAAACATTTAATTAAAATACTTCTTTTCAGTCTAATCATTTAAATGTGTAAAACCAACTTATCTTTTAAGTATATAGTTGTTGTAGAGACTTGTAGAGACTTTTCTCATCCATCCTCCAATGTAGAGAGGTAGGGATATTGAAGTGAATGTAGGACATATTTAGTAAGCACTGCTATGCCATAAGACACCTTCTGGTGTCGGAAGATACTTTATGGGCAATTCATGTGAATAGGCCATAAGGTGTCTTATGGCAAAGCACTTAGTAAATATGGCGCATAGAGCCATATTTGCTAAGCAGTGCTAATGCATTAAACACCTTACAGTTCCATAAGACAGCTTAAAACCAATTTACTTGTATGTTCTTATGGCACCATACAGTGTTTTGTGGTTTAGTACATCTTAATAAATATGGCCAATTGTCAAGGATATGCCTTTAAAGGTCTACATGGGCATAGTAACTTTGACCAATCATATAAAAAAAACTTTCTATGATTAATTAAGAAATATAAACTGTTTAAAAGTTGGAAAAACACAACAGTATAGCAGTATTAAGGGCATGGAAAAAGGAGAAATGTCTGGTGTATTGTATGACTATCATCTAGTTGTAACACAAATAACTTTTATTCTAATTCAGAATCATCAAAACCTGTAACACATATCCTGTCTACCTTGGTATGTGCCTGCTATGCCTGGAAATGCAAAAAGAGTTCTACTTACAAGTTCATAATGCAATTCTCTATTTAGTGTGGCAGCCAGTAACAATGGAAAGACAACGTTTCAGGTCCCATATGGACCTTTCATCAGATGAAAAGTCCATATTGGACCTAAAACGTTGTCTTTCCACTGTTCTTGACTGTCACATTAAATGGAGAATTGCATTATGAACTTGTGAATAGAGCTCTACTTTGTAACTCTGTCTTAGAGGAGAGATGTACTTTAAAGAAATTGGTTTTCTATGTTGTGTTAGCTGCACAATCGGGATTCTCCTCACCTGAAACTGTTTCCCTGTAATTTGGAATGGTAATGCAATAAGACACCCTCCAGACTGGGTTCTTATCGAGAGGAAATACGTATATCTATAAAGCAAAATTACTTTTAGCTTCAGCTAAATACGTATAATTTATAGAACTATACTTGTCTCCACTGTCAATATCTATCTTTAGCTAGTCATACACCGATCCCTCCAGATCTGTGGTTGATAATGATTTATCCCATTTAAGGAGTGTATGTGGAAAGTTGAAAAAGCAACCTGGGACCTAATGCCATTCTTTCATGAAGAAGCAGAATCTAAATTTACAAGAGGTATTTTTAAGAAAACGTCTAATTTAGAAAATCACAATTTATAGACTGTTTTCCAGATGGTTGTAACTTTGGTCAGACAGCCACACATCCTTCCTGATGTCTGGGAGCTGCATCAGTGGGCTCATGGGAAATGGTCTTGCATGGGAGTACAACTGTTTAAAGAGAACCTCAAGCATTTTTTCTAAATTGCCACTGTGTGCTTGCGTCTCAGCAAACACATTTACAGACCTATCTACACATCTGCGAAAGACAAATGATCTTCTACTGAAAATACATCATGCCCTTGTCTGAAACACATGCTATAAAATCTCTCAACCCAACTCCTGATTAAGTATTATGGAAACAGTAGATACTCCAGGATGTGTACCTATGATCTTCTGGCTCTGAGGTGTAAAAGCTCATTTGTGAGCCAATAAAACCACTCAAACTGCAATAGAAATAAAGTTTTTTGTTGTTGAGAATAAAGCCCTATATTATATAGAGGTTCAATGTCTGCTTATTAATAACATTTCTCAAAGTGCTATTGTATTTTGCAGTTATTCAAATGTGATACAACTAAGAACCAGGTCAAAGTTCACCAATCTGTAAATAGCGCTAGAAAAACTACAAGCACAAATAAGAGCCTACCGATGTGCTCAACTTCACTTCAAAAGTTTAAAATATAATAAAATACTGTACTTTGTTTTTTTCTGGTTACCAGGTGCCATGTATTGTTTTCAACAAGAGACAAGAGCCCAAATGCTTCATCCAATATGACCAATTATTTAGTACATTACAATGTATTTTATCTGAATTCTTTCTTCATAAATATGGGTCATTTAGTTCAATACTTTGGCCCAAATATTTGAAGCCTGCAACCACATCACGGTAACTCCATTTCAGTAGGTCCTACACTACTAATACTATACTGTCTTATGTATTTCTTCCACTGCATAAAGAGAAGACTAAACAAAACACTGCAGTCAACAGCATGGGGTGTGTGAGCAGGTATTGTTTTGCATTTAAAATGAAAACTAATATTATAAGATGGCAACTTGACTAATAAAAAAATAATTAGGCTGGGCGTGTTGTTGCTAACCTATTCAGCTACATAACAAGCAGCAATCCATGGTAGCAAAATTCAGGAGTTAAGTTGTTACGTTCCAATTCATATTTTCACTTATGTGTTTTCATCCAAAGCATTACTTACATACCAAATATTTAAGAGCAATGTTAGAAGGCTTTATTGTTTCCTCGGAAAACACACCATGATAATAGAGAATATCAGAGTTTACATATGGTTCAACGTCGGTGTTGGTGAAAATTATCACAACATACAGTATCCCACCAAAAAGACAATAACACTGAAGCCTGCTACATTCATATGGTCGGTTGTCACATGCTTGGTAAAAATATAAGTTTCACATTGTGTTCTTTTAAACAGAGCAATCTGAGAAAATGCAGCATGAGAATATAAAAAAAAAAATCAGATTTATGATTATGTTAAGTAGAGTAATTGCTTTAGTATATGCAGTTAGTAATGGTGTTTTCAGTATTTCCTGTATTTTACCACCAATAAAATGCATAAAAATGGAACCAGGTTCGATCTCTTCTATATTTTTGTTACATATACCTTTATTCTTCTGTAAGAAGAATGATGAGATGATTGTTTGGTTCACAAAAGCTCTATTTATCCCTAGAAAACTAGACTGCTAAATAAAAGTAAACAGCTGAATCAAGTTGCAAAGACTACAGTATGATGCCACACTGACAAACTCTACAAAGTAAAGTAACATGGAGTTTTCACTATTTTTTTAGCCACCAGATTCTTCATGTCTAATCTGTACAGTGCCGCCATTTAGGTGCAAAGAAACCTTTCTGTAGAATGTTACAAAGTCTGTGTTCTTACCTGAGTCTTTCATGGGGCACAGAGCACACTGCATACCCCATGCTTCCCCATATAAGCAGCAGCATTCTGTGTAAGTAGTCTGTTTCCCAACCAAAGGCCGGCTGCACACAAAGTCATCACTCAGATCTTGCCAACATAGATCTTGGAAGACATCCGTTTCTTCTGTTGGTTCTGCACAACAATCACATAAGATTCATCACAAAAAAGTATTTACCACACATTTACTGGATATCATCCTTTATGGTTTAACGCTCTAGCCCCTATTCAAATGAACAAAGCTTAACTCTTTCAGAACAAAGGGGAACATATTGCATAGGGTCTTTCTGGATGATCTTCAATATATTGTAGAGCAATTCCCTGAAGGTTCAACCAATAGGAAAGTGCTTAGAGAAGTGATTTACATAAAGAATACAAAACAATGTGTTCTTTCCTTCTTCAGGTACGTCAATCATTGTTATTTACTGTTATATTGTTAGATGTTATCTAAAGTACCCCACAGTATTATTTTTCTTTTTGACTTTAAGGTATAACAGCTCTGGCACGTGGGTTATGTCCATTGGAGTATCAAGAAGAAGCAAATAGCAATGGAAATAAAACTATAGAATGCATAACTCCAGCAGAGTAATAAAGTAAGATAAATGCTGATATTAAGGGAAATGGCGATTTTCACTCTGTATAGCACTAGAAGTATCTGAAAAAATGCATCATTGAGCATATTAAGAAAATATATGTAACGGTTTTTCTGACCCGGCCTGACCCACCCAATCTCACATTGGCCCCTGTGGTCTAACCGGTCCCCATTACAGTGTGATAGTGTCTGGTGGTGCACCTGTTGGTTACAGGACTCCTGAGTCTCCCGCATGATGGTGTGTGGGGAGGACCCGTCCAGACAGGCAGCTGAGGTAGTGTGCTGAGTCCTACCTAGTTCCAGTGCAGCGCCTCCACCTCATCAGGGTCCCTTCGGTCACTTGGGGATGGTCCTGGCGAGGAACTCCTCTGTGGTGCTCCTCTCTGTACATTCACTCCACACATGTACACGAGAGGGTTTGTGATTGAGAACATCTTTATTGCCTGAGTGGGCTAGCTGCCCCTCGCAGTAGATTTTCTAGCCACTCATATTCAGTCAGTGCTTCCCTTTGAAAGGTGAAATTCTCCTTTAATAGGGATTCCCTATCCCCGCAGGGATCTCTGCCCTGTGCCAGGTCCCTGGACACAGTCTCCTCTTCAGTTACTATAACATAACCATCTGCTAGAACTTGCACTCAGATAGAACACAGAACTCCACTGAACTCCTCCTTCACTTAGCAGAACTAGACTAGACTAACTTTTAGACACAGTGCTGTGCCTTATGTACACTCTGGAAACTGACACACCTCTGACATCACTAACCATGGAGTCAGAGCATGTGACCACTCCCATCCATACACAGGGCACCCCACCAGGGTGTGAGGGCAAACCTCCATAATTACTGCTGGCATGCCCACAACTTACCAGGCCTTACTGTCAGCAGGAGAGATGACTGTAGCCATTTTACATGACCGCTACATTCTCCCCCTGGTGAATCCCATCGTCCTCGCAGGGACCTAAATTTGTACGCCTTCTTCCAGGAAGCACTGTAACACATGACATAATTATGTTAACTTCACATACAAATTTTCATAATACCATAACAAAATGTCTACAGTACATTCCGCCAGGCCGCCCCGACCAGCAGCCACGAGCCCGCAAAATGTCTTAGTACCCCCTAATAATAGTGGCTCGGGTCAGGTTTCTTAACCTCTCTACCACCCATGTCCAGGACCGTGACATGATAGTGCCTAGGCAGTCCCCTCTCGGGCCTATAGGTCACCCTGTGTTTGTGTATATTCCTCCCTATACTCCACACTCGCATCAGGTGATCTATTCTGTCCTCTGCCCTCCTTCCAGTAACTTCACTCCCCTTATTGACTAGGTACATCTCGATGGTTTCCCTAAGCCACCTGTCCCTGTTCTCTTCTATCTCCTCCATGAGGGGTTCAGGGACATAAGAGTACTCCAACCCGTGGGAAGACTTGTATCGAGCCATTATTGCCCGTTCCGCCCTACTGACCCTAATTAGGTCAGCCCTACGCCATCCCTCGGCCCACCAAAAATCGACTACCTCCTCCCTTCGGATAAGGAATCGCGTACGATCCATCCATGCCACATAACCTTCAAAGAGGGGGGCCCACCAACGGTGTTCCTTAAACCTATGTGCATCCCCTGAATCGCTTTCATCCCCTCCAGAGAATACCCCCGATGTCCGTGCCGACCGTGATACGGACCACCGTGATGATCCCAGGGCTTTTTTTACTGGTTCGGGGTTCACAGGAGGCAACCACCGGCCTACCGCGGCCTGGCCTAATTCTCCCCCTCCCCGAGAAATGCCCTCCGTAGCGCAACTGCGCTGTCTTTCCCCAGTCCGTCTCTCCTCCCCCCCCAAAGGTATGTCCACAAGTTCCAGACTAGGCGGGGATCCCGTGGAACAGGTGACAGGGGCAGGGGTTTTATCTAGGGCGTGGGATGGGACATAAGGGCAAGCAATTGGACCCCACGGGGTTACGACCCGTTCCCGGCTGTCCGTAGACTGGTCCAATGAGGATATCTCACCCTCCTCAGTCCTCGGATCGCTCATCCAGCTCCTGGGCCTTTGAGGTGATCGGGGACCTTCCCCCGATCGCCAAAGCGTCGCTGCGTCTTTCCCAGCGGTTCCGCCGTCGTCTCCGGAAGTGATGTCATCCCCGGAACCGGAAGCGCCGCCATCTTGGGTTGGACCCCCATGCGGGATCTCTTCTTCAATGACGACATCCGGAAGTTCCGCCGTCGTCCTCACCGGAAGTGATGCCGTCTCTCCACGTGCGTCTGGGGCCTGGCACGGCCCTTCCACCGCCCCGCCGTCTGCCGGAACAAGGTAAGTGATGGAGCTTCGCTTACCATTCCGCAGGGGCGTAGGCGTCTCTCTCCCGTCGCCGCCAGGTCCTGGGGCGGCCAGACTCCGTCTCTCGGCTCGCCGATCTGCGGGGGACGCCCTGTTCTCCAGACTGCCACTCACCCCACGGGGTGTCGTCCTCCCCGTTTCTGTCCTGGGCCTCGATTTCACCTCCGCTAGCTCGCGGAGATCCTCATCCGAGTAATCCCCCTTCCCTGATTTAGGGGTCACCGATCGGGGCGAAAGTCTTTTCTCAATGCGGTCGGGAAGTGACCCGACCGTCTCGGTTGCTGCTGACCCAGCCGATTTTATCGACTCCAGTCCCTTCTCCGGGACTTGCACGATTGATCCACAGTGCACCAGGGGACTCGGCGGAGCGCCTAGCCGTATCCCCCGGGGGGTCAGCAGATTGAATTGGAATGAACGTTGGCATCGGCCATAAGTATAGTGTCCCGCATTGTGGGCAGCGTGCCGCCGTATTAACAATGCCTCCGGGCAGCCCGCATTGTAGGCAGAGCCCGACCACTGTCTCGGTGTTAGCCACCCTGACTACTAGTACCCCGCCGGGTACCGAGTAGGGCTGGGTGGAGACCATAGTTCCCACAGTGGAGGAGCAGGCCATTCTTTTGGTAGGGACCACTTTCAGTATGGGTCTCTCCAGGTCAGTGGTTCCTCGCAACTGACCGGTAGAAGCTTCTGGGCCAGCCACTTCCTGCTTCGGCTCCTCCTTCTGCTGGCATAGCTGGAACCCGCCCCCAGGGGTTGCAATTATGGGCGGATCCCACAGGGGAATATCATGCCCCTTAATTAAGGCCGCACCTTTCTCAGTCCTGGTGGGCGCGGTCTGCGTTTTCGCACCAATTTCCTCATCAGAGGTGGATTCTTGGGCCGCGGCTAGTTCCCGCCTTCTCCTGGCAGCTGCTTTTCGTGCAAAATATCCCTCCTTTTTGCACGTTACCTCCGCGGCCGGAACTACTTCTTGTAGTGGCGCCGTCTGGATATCAGTCCCTGGGCCCAGTGGGTGCATTCCCACAGGCCATAATTGAAAGTCACTCCCCCTGGTGGAATTCAGGGGAGGGTCCCATAGACTAAGCGGTTGACTCAGCACAGGGGCCGAGTGAGTCACTGTCCATGAAGGCGCAGCCATAGCTTTCGCGCCATGCCCCCCATCAGGGCGGGGCTCTGCTGTTCGCGCCATTCCCGGCCAGCTTTTTGCAAGTTCTGTATCAGCCATTTTCTCTGCGACTGTCCCATGCGGTCTCCCTAGCAAGCGGGAACCGCCATTTTGGTTTGCTTTTAAGCCCGAAATGTCAGTTTGTTTGCTCTCCTCGCGGGGTTCCCCCCCAGTTATCACAATGTCCTCACACTCTTCAAGGGTGGCCCCTCGGTGTCCCAGACAGGACAAAAACGGGGCAGCCACAGCCTTCGCTCCACTCCAGAGCAGACTAGTTAAAGACAGCTCAGCGACAGTTTGCTCTTCAGTGGGGCGCACGCCACGGGTGCCTTCCCCATCAGCCTCTGGTCGCCATTTTGGGCTCTCCGCACCACGCGGATCCTCCATTCTCTCGTAACAGTTATCGTACATGGGGCTCCGCTCTGCGGGGCAGCCACCACACCAGTACAATAAAGATTGCTCAGATGCACCACCACATGTGTACTTGATCTAGGCTGGACTCATGTTGCACTACCTCAGGCTAGGCTCACTCTCTCAGTGTCTGCTGTAACTCCTTCCTCCCAGTCTGTGCTCCCTATGATAAGTGTCTGGAATGGGCTAGAGTACTCTGGCTCTGCCATGCAGTACTTGGGGCGTCTACCTCTCTTGGTCAGCCTAGCGCAGACCCTCTCCAGGATTCCTGACCACGTTAACAGGCTATCCCTTCTGGCGTCCTACCAACTAGCACTACCTCAAAGCGACTCGGTCAGCTATAGCCCGGCTCCAGACCCCTCACTCCTTTCAGGCCCCTAGGTCGTCCCTGCGAACTGACAATACCCTGTCAGCCCCTGACCACCCCTAGGTCCGTCCCTACGCAGCACAGAGTGGCAGCAGACGCTCTCCCTGTTTCCCAGTGTGCCTAGCTAGGGCCTGTCCTGTTGACAGATCTGCATCTCAGCAGCGCCTCCAAATGTAACGGTTTTTCTGACCCGGCCTGACCCACCCAATCTCACATTGGCCCCTGTGGTCTAACCGGTCCCCATTACAGTGTGATAGTGTCTGGTGGTGCACCTGTTGGTTACAGGACTCCTGAGTCTCCCGCATGATGGTGTGTGGGGAGGACCCGTCCAGACAGGCAGCTGAGGTAGTGTGCTGAGTCCTACCTAGTTCCAGTGCAGCGCCTCCACCTCATCAGGGTCCCTTCGGTCACTTGGGGATGGTCCTGGCGAGGAACTCCTCTGTGGTCCTCCTCTCTGTACATTCACTCCACACATGTACACGAGAGGGTTTGTGATTGAGAACATCTTTATTGCCTGAGTGGGCTAGCTGCCCCTCGCAGTAGATTTTCTAGCCACTCATATTCAGTCAGTGCTTCCCTTTGAAAGGTGAAATTCTCCTTTAATAGGGATTCCCTATCCCCGCAGGGATCTCTGCCCTGTGGTACTCCTGACGAAGCTGTTGCGAAACGCGTAGAGTTAGAGTTCTGAGAGATTCTGCGCCTGGAAAGACTGACAATCTACTGGCAAACTACTGCTGAGATCGCTCCCATTTTGGCTTCCCGCCCTCACCCGTGACGCGAAACCGGAAGTGACACGACGGCACAGATTGACACTGAACTACACTGTGAGGGGAAAGTGAAGCACCGAACAGCAGCCTGCTTCTATCGGCGGTTCTCTCCACCACCCATCTTTATTATGGAAAATGTGAGTTTCCTGATCACCTGTGTTTAATACATTTATATAGTTCATACTATTTGCACTATTTGTGGTTTTATTTATTTTCATATCATCCACTTCACTGAGAGGATACAGACTCCAGTTACATAAAGGGCTCCAGTAAGAGAGAGAAGGATCTCTGACATGCTGTGATTTTATACGATTTTTGTGAGTTCATTTCTTACATTTTTTATATTTTTCATAGCAGTGAATTACCATCTGCACTATATATATTTATATTCTTTTACATATCACGAGATTATACAGCGCTCCTCCTCAACCCCAAGAAAAGAATACTCCACATCCTGGGATTAGGAACGATCCCATAAGAGGAAGTTGAGCTGCTGCTGTACACTGTATTTTATTTTATTTTATTTAACACTATATGGTGATAGGTTTATTGTGTGTACTTAAGGTGTGTCACTTATCACACTGATTACTATACTGTTTAGGAAGCGCCCAGTCCATCCACTTCCCCCACTCCCCCACTCACTGTTATCTCTGCCCTGTGCCAGGTCCCTGGACACAGTCTCCTCTTCAGTTACTATAACATAACTATCTGCTAGAACTTGCACTCAGATAGAACACAGAACTCCACTGAACTCCTCCTTCACTTAGCAGAACTAGACTAGACTAACTTTTAGACACAGTGCTGTGCCTTATGTACACTCTGGAAACTGACACACCTCTGACATCACTAACCATGGAGTCAGAGTATGTGACCACTCCCATCCATACACAGGGCACCCCACCAGGGTGTGAGGGCAAACCTCCATAATTACTGCTGGCATGCCCACAACTTACCAGGCCTTACTGTCAGCAGGAGAGATGACTGTAGCCATTTTACATGACCGCTACATATATATAAAATTACTTAATTGCATAACATTCCACGGTCCACTAAACCAACAATGATTTCTCACTACAAAACCATGATAAACCTTTTTATTCAAAATGATTTTCACTTTTGTTTCTTACATACCAACGGTGCTTCTGTATCTACCTAAATTTATCTTTAAAATATTTATATACAGTTCCATATTTGCATGGGTAAAGCAAACAATATAGAATTACAAGCCAAAATACAAAAATTTGGTAGTACAGTGAGTCAGATTAAGGTCCTACCTCATCTTTAGATCATGTACAGTTACTACTGAGCAAAACCAGTAGACAATCAAAAAGTTATCGAAATAGGAGTATATTACTTTGAGGTTTTATTAACGCGAAAAGGCAAATTAGACTCAAAAAGAAAGAAATCTAAGAAGACATGCGGCTTGACATAATAAATGCCACCACCGTTTACAGTGTTGACAGACTTAGGATACTGATCCAAGACAAACGCAGTTTGAATTTCTGTGGTAGAATCGACAAGGGGCAGGACTGTAATTTGATACTTTTTAGTGAGGTGCAATGGATTTATCAACTTGATCTTTAATACTTGCCTTTGACCCCTCCAGTGGCAGGAGAGACTGCAATGTGTTTCACATTCTCAAGCAGCAAATAATTAAATTAGTTTCTTTAAAAACCTATCTATATTCTGTCACATTTCTCCAACCAGAGCTTAAAACAACAGAATTGGAACACATCTAAATTCTATTTGCCCTCACAAAGAAAAATATTAGAAAAAAAATGTATCAAAAAGGAATAAAGTGCATAACATACATATACAATAACAATAATGTAAGACACTGTTTTATGGCCATGCCTGTCCAAATATTTTTCTTTGTTCAGTCAGTCATTCCGGTATTCTGATAATGTCATGAAATGATAAAGCATTTCCATTTTCAAACCCACCAAGGTACTAAAAAAATATTTTAAGTAAACAAGTAA
Organism: Ascaphus truei; assembly: GCF_040206685.1. Taxonomy (NCBI): domain Eukaryota; kingdom Metazoa; phylum Chordata; class Amphibia; order Anura; family Ascaphidae; genus Ascaphus; species Ascaphus truei. The sequence goes on along the minus strand of NC_134486.1, from coordinate 133,361,996 downwards.
CATACCACTTGTATCCATTGGCCTGATACACCTTTTTCCTGTGGAATCCAGAACCATGGGTCGTGTGCAGAAACAGTTGTAAGATCCATCTGTGTTTATACACTGGCCGTCAATACAACTGCTTGGGTCCTGACATTCATCATTATCTGAAAATTAATAGAAAATGCATGGAGATCAACACCACAGAGGTTTTACCATGGTTGTGTGTGGTCTCAAATTACCTTGTACGGAGACATTTTCCAAGTTGTTCATTTCCACTAGTTAATATCCATGAGTACACTGTAAATCAGGTAAAGCAGCTGTGCGCAGCAGCTGCACTTGAAGACTTACAATAAATAATCAGATGAAACCATGAAAGACGATATGCTTATGGAGGGTAGAATAAGCCAAAATGTTCCTTTGTTGTGGCTTTAGACATTACTTCTTACCCCAGTGGTACTGTGCTAAGTCTACATATTTTCTGCTTATACAGCCGAATTCTGTGTCAGTGCTACATGGGGATTTGCAGTGGTACAAACATGAAGGAGAAAGTGATTTTAAGAGAAAGTGTGGCATTATGTTTCATAAATTAGCTGGATAATCACCCTTCAAGTGAAAGTATTCCATACAAGACCTGTGAATAAACCTAGCTAGTGGAAATGACAACATTATTAGCAAAATGGGTGTATTGCATTTCAAAGTCTATCACGCAGTAAAGCATCCAAGTTGGGTTAAAGGAACATTTAATATTCAGGATTTCCCACTTGAAATTGAACAAGGTACAGCATAAAAATGTACAGGCACCCATCAAAGTGAATACAGTTGATCAATAAATGATATTTTTTGACACTACCATACAAACATTGCCCATGATTTGATCATTCATCAGTGGAACAAGATATGCCTCATTTAAAAAAAAACCACCTTGTTTTGCTGGCTGCTAACTTTCCAAGTGTTAAATAAAGATAGTATGCCATTGATTTCATTTACTCTATCTATTTAAACACAACTCCTTTTCAAATGTGACCACTTTAATAGTTTTGTAAAATTATTTTAATCCAAGATTATCAACTCCAATAATATGTGAATGAATCTACTGGCATCAAAAAATAGATTGTAAGCTCATATGGGCAGGAATTGTGTCTGTAAAAATCCTATGTGCTACTTACTGCGCACTAGTGTATATTGTAAATGTGAAGTGATTTGAGTCCCATTGAGAGAAACATGCTATATGAAATAAAGTTATTATTATTTATTATTACTGGGAGGCGGCTTGATTACTTGCCATCATTTAGCAATACTATAGGTTGATACACTGAAGTACATTTTGATGCAAGTTGTTAAAGTGAAGTAAACATGTGATTACTTATGCCCCTTCACCTAATAAATACTAAGTTATCTACACTGTAATATGCAACCTAAGTGTTATATTTATATGGTCTGAAAATAACGTTTCTAAATGTGGGCTGTTTCTGTGAACAGGCAAAGAGGGTAACTGCTCCAGGCCTTACATATATTTAAGAGTACTCTTAAAATGTTAAATACATCAAAAGTGTTAACTAGAAGTCCTGTCTTGCATCAAATAATATATATTGTGCTCTACAAAAAAATCGAACTTACCAAAACACTGAAGTTTCACAGGATCATAATATGTGCCTTGCTTGCAGTAGCACTCATAACTAGACTGAGTGTTCAAGCAGAAGCCGTTTTTACATATTTCTTTTCCAAACAGCATACACTCATCAGCATCTGCAGAAGTGACACATAAACATTAATTTCAAAAAGCCTTGGTCTTGTCTTGTATAAGTTGTCAACAGTCCATGTACAGAAACAATAACAAAAGTCATTAAGATGGTGCATAGTCCTCTGCACAATAAGCCTTTATGATTTCTAATGCTGACTCTCCAGTAGCTGGCAGAAGCATATGCACCGGGGAATAGAGAATGGAGTAGTGGGGCAGAGAAAGGTGTAAGGGGAGATGAAGTGACATGAGTTGGGAAAAAGAGAAAAAATGTTCATGGAGAGAAATCGAAATAAGGTACAGGGATGGAGAAAGAGAGAATGGGGCACCGGGATGTTTTGGAAATGAGAAAGGTGTGCAGAAATGATGAAAGAGAAAAGGGGGTGCAGGGATAATGAAAGAGAGAAAGAGTAAAATGGTACAGGGAAAGAGTGAAGGAAGTGGGCAGTGACATTTTCAGAAAGTTGGAGGTGAAAGAGATGGTCTTACTGTCCCTTGGGATAAATCCTTGCCATAAAGAATTCATAATTAAGACATTTTATGAGCATAGATGCATCAAATATAATGTAAGGAATTATAAGGATTCTCCCCTCCCAAGCACTGCTCTGTGTGGTACAAAAGAAATGGGGCAAGCGGTACAGTCTGACTATTCCTATAAAGAACATTTCTAATATTGTTAGCTTAACCCGAGACAATGCCAACCAGTCATTAAGAAAAATAGTCTGCTATCAAGATAGCTTTAGCTAATATAGCTTCTAACCTTTGAAGGTCAAACCGTTTCCTTCGTATATGGGCTCCTCTGATGGGATATATCCTTTCCCTTCAGGGCACATTGTTGTAAACTCGTCTGTGCAAAAATACAACATACAAGCAGTTTAGAAATTTAACATTTGTAATATTTGCTATTCACCTTTGAAAAAACAAACTTTATCCAGTTTAAGGAGCATTCATTAGTGAGTAAACATGGGAAACATTTTCAAGAATGAGAAGCTTAAGAGTTTACAACCAATACATTAGTCTGGTTGCAGGGATTCCGCGAGCACACGGGACCAGAACCATACCCATAGCAGGATCTGCGCCGACTACGTGACCAACCATTGTTCTACATCCGTATTTAGCAACCCTACTTTAATATAGAGCAGGCATTATTTAACAGCATACATTTATATCATCCTATTATCCATGCTGGGATGTGTGCGCTGAATATATTTTTTATTTAGCAAACCAGTTTTAAGTTGCCAATATAGCTGGCAATGGTTTTGCAGGTTGAGCTCCCATTCATATAAATAGCACCCTTTTATGGATCTGAGCCTACACTTTCATACTGTACTGTATGTTATGGCACCAAGAGTTTATCCTTACCAGATCCCACTACAGGGCATGGGAAGATCTCACAGTTGTCTCCCCATCCAGCTCCCAATGTACAGCAGCATTCTTGCTTGGTAACATTGGCAGTCAGAACATTGTCACAGAAGTTGGCATCATTAAGATTGTAGTAGCATTCTTTCTTGTCTTCATCATAGTGTTCACCTAAAATAAAGACACATTCAGTTTTAAAATAGCAGTACGTCTACATACAGAACATAACAGAAACGGTAAAGAATCATTCTCCAAACCGTAAATACAGAAGCACGAGTCCTAAGACTTTGTGCTGAATCTGATAAGCTCAACAATTTCAGTACCAAAATATCTACGGGCACAAACCGCAGATATTTGTCACCGGGGTTTATGTGATCACTGACACAATGGTCATGTGATCTGGATCCCTCCCCACAGTATCCTGAATAAAGAGGGTATCCTCATCTCTATTCATGTTAGGTGCCGCAGCAGCAGAAAATGAGGAGGATGGTACAAGGATGTGGGTGTACCGGTTCTTGTTCAGCAAAGAACACCAACAATAAAGGTGCCACCATGTGTAAAATGAAAGTAAACCAATGGCAGTGACACACTAAAGGGTTTAAATCTGGGCGATTAACAAGACTGAAAAGACAAAAAACAAATATATTTTTGAAAGAGTGTGTGACGTCACTGTGTTTAGCAAGACCTCCCTACAAGCAAATTGCCCTCCCCATTTTCTTGTTGGGTCCTCTGACAGGAAGGCATAGACAAAGGGTGGAGGAAACACTTGAATAACACGTATTGCCCTTTTAAATCTTCACAGTCCGGACAAAGGTTTTAGATCTTACCACATTGTTTTGATAATTATAGTCGGTGTAGTTTTTCTTCTGAAGGTGAAGGCAGTTGAAGAGTGGCTGGGATCCCACTTCTGCCACGTAGTTTATACAGTACTTGGAGCTGGATATCTTCAGTTGCTACTGTATGCTATTCTAATAAAGTCCTACACAAGACATTTTAGCAGAAGTAGCTGTTTATTTGCAGGTTGCAAACACAACGTTTTGGGAATCTCGAAACGTTGTGCATTTACAACTTGCAAATAAACAGTTTATTATGCTTAAATGTCTTATGGAAGATTTTATTAGAATAGTGCAGCAACCAGAGTTATACAGCTCCAAGTCCTTTTAAATCTTTGTTGAAACATATTTTGCAGTCTTAAAGCAGCATCCTAACCTGACGCGCATTTCGCAAAATGATGCTACTTCAGGGGTCAGGGACTATGGGTGTGAACTACCACTACCAGCCTTTCGCAGACTCATGACATGAATTGAACTGCCACTCTTGCTACAGTAAATGGGAAATTGACTTAATATACGTCTTTTAATGTTTATAATGATGTTATTTTAAGTTGATACTACACTGCATGTGCAGATTGTAATAATGTATTAATCTTGTAATATTATGTAACTGTGAATTATAGCTCATTATCATTGTTGTATCTTCAATATTGATTTACTTTTTCGGTTTCACCCTTCAAATGTATTATAAATAATATCCATTTATATCCAACTAATACAGTTTCATAAATTTATATCTCCTCAAGGTTGCATCAAAGGCCTCGGGCATGGTCGGCGCCCATGCTGAGGCGCGCTGCTTCTCGGAAGTGAGCCCCTGCAGCCGCAATGAGAGCGGCTTTAGCAGGGGCTCGCGCACGCTTGCGGAAGCGTGTGTCTTAACAAATGTTATGTTTCTGAGCTCGCCGGAGCGCAGGGCCGGTCACGTGAGCGGTTCGCCCAATGAACCAGCTCTGTGATGTCACAGGCCCCCCCGACACTCCCCCGGACGGCGCGTGGTCTAAGGCCAGGAAAAGCACCCGCTTTCCCTCAGCCTCCGCGCGCCTCCACACGGCTGAAGTCTGTATGGACTCAGCCTAAAGGTTATTAATAATTATCAATAAAGGGGGACAAAGTTCTCTTTTCATTTCCTTGGTTATTGATGTCCTACATATTATAAATGAATATAAAATAGCTCTTACATTGAAAATCTTTAGTATACAGTGCAATATCCTAAATCTTTGTAAATACATTTAGATAAAAGGAGAAAACATAAATCCCTCATTTAGTCCTTAAGGGTTGAGAATTTATTCCAGTTTCCATTTCTGGTACATAGTGAGATGTGGTCAATACCTACAAAAGAACTGGCATTTACATTATGTATCTCAATAATGTGTTCCAATATTGGTGTCAATTTTATTTCTTATTGAGTCTATATATTTACAGGATTTGTATTTTAGAAAAAGCAAAGAGTCAGTGCAAACTTTTTTTGTTACATTTGCTACACAAAGCTTAAAGTACTTTGTTTTCTATTATTGACCTATTCAGACATTCTTAGCATTGAATTCTCCAAGTAAGGCTTGTTCTATAGTAGGTGCGGGCGCTATGCGAACGCGCGTGCAAGTGATGCACACTTTTTGTGTGTACAGTCCATTCTGCTGGGAGCGACAGGTTTGCTGTGTGTGTGTATATGTGTGTGTGTATCTGTGTATATAACACATATAAACAGTATTTGACACCCTGAATTGTTATACCTATTTGTACTTTAAACCATCAGATTTTATAATGAAATAGTGACAATGTTAAAAAACTGAACAACTCAATAAAGTTGCAGTAATTTCTCCACTACAGCAAAACCGCTTTGCACTCTTCACCTATTAAATATTATTGGGACTTAAATTAAGCCATACTAAAAAATGTCAAGGAAAATTTGGATGATTTTTGTTTTAAATCAGTGTTGTTTAAAAACAATTCTGTAATATTTGTTTTCTGTATTCAAATGATGCAACATATGAACACGCTTTTATTTATTTTTTAAATTGCCATCTATAAAAGAATCAATTTTCAAAATATGTTAAAAACAAGTCAGTTACATGAAAAGTGTGACAAACACAGCAGGAGCCAGTTGAGGTAAAAGAGAGCTGCTGAGAGAGCCAACTTAAATAATATCCACCAGAAGCTCACCTGGCACTTAAAATTTGTGAAAACAAACACAAAGTACTGAAGCAGCTTCGTTGTTAAGGTGGATTTGGAGTTTAGTCAATGCTTTACTGCATATGCTTCTGCTTATACTTTATTTATGAGTGAATAAAGAGTAAAATGCCACTATCTTTAATGTAAGTCTTTTACGTTATCTTCTTGCATCAAAATGTGTCTGTACAACAGAATACATTGCATCGCGTATTCCATTTAGAACTCCAGCAACTCAGCTTTGTGCTTTTTTGGAAACAAAAGTTGACAAACATTTTTTGTTGTTGTTGCTTAAAACAGAAATACTCCCATGTTCAAAAAGAGAGGCATTTAGAGCCAAACCATGTTAATTCTGGTCTCCAGGAGCAATCTGGTTGCTGAGATACTTTCTTTTTTTGTGTGTGCTAATATGAAGGAAAAATAGAAAGCGGTTACATAGTCAAAATGAAATTGCAGCTTTCCAATGGCTCACTACAGTTAGGTTTTCTCGGCGACCCTATTGTTATCAATTTCAGGCACTGGTGAATACCAAGAGCGAAAAATAGTGCGATTCTGCTTAAGGGGGCCTGGTCATTCTAAATACACACAGGGCTGCTGACAGGGGGAGAGTGGGAGGGGAGAGAGAGAGAGAGTGTCCTGGGCCCGGCGGCTCTGAGTGGGCCATTCGCCCTATACAAGAAGTCAGGACCAACTCAGTAATCTGCCGTCCTGCTGGGTCCACCTTCAGCTGCCACCACCCACCTGGGCCCTCCTCCACTGGGCCCTGTAGCCGCCATGCCGCGTAACGGCACAGGTATTGAGGGCCTGCACACCACAACCATTCAGCATAAACTTTCTCATGTAGAAATTGGCACAAAAAAGTAAAACTGGTGCAACAAGCTAGTTACAGTGTACATGTGCTGCCACATGTAGCACAAAATGGTACTGTACAGTGCATCAAAACAAGTTTTTCCATGTGTTAATAGTTAGACCTCCATAAATTATATGGTTTAAATGTTTAAGTCTTCACTGTACAAGGAATTTGTTGAATTCTAACTGCACTACAATCTCAATAATAAAGCATATTGTACCCACAGTATTGGTAATATTATGATGCCTATGTACCTAAGTGGCAAAAACTGCACCGATATGAGGCACGTGCATAACTAGGGAGTCGAGGATCTCAACTAATAATGTATGTTTTGTCCTGTAAGTTAATGGTGTTAGGCATTGTTATACCGTACACACAGTTCATTTTAAACTGTTATGTGCTGTGAGGAAAACAACATTTTTGCACCTCTTATTGAGATTCAGGGATTTCAGTGACATAGAAAGACTTAGGGCCAGATCAACTGTGTTAAATGACTTAACATGAAGTTAACCTAACGTCACATTAAGCCTAACTACATATATTTAAACTCTAATAATGTAATGTTAAGTCATGTTTTCTTCCAAGAAAGAGCATTGTGTTAACAATAACTGCTGTTAGTGATAATGAGATGCGCATATCCACTAAAGTCTGTTAAAGATAACGCAGGGAATTAACATTATGCTAGTTAAGACATATCCAAACTTATCGCAACTAATGAGGGATTTTACAGGGTATGGATGGGTGTGTAATGCCAAGGTTATGCGAGTTGGTTAGCACTGCATTATTTCCCTCTCCATTCCTCTCTTTTTTTTAACTTTAGTTAAATACCTATTTCAGGGTTTGAATGGGAGTAAGTCAAATACACACTTGACGACATGTTACTGGAACGCTAATGCAACGTTACACACTAACAATGTGACTTTAACCATATGCTAATGAGATATACAATATAATTTGCATGTGTTTAGCTTTGCTGGATATGTATTAACCTCTGGGAAAATAATGTGCGTTATGAGCATTGATTTAACAGGGGTTTGTGGATCTAGCCCTTAGTATTCTTCTGTTGGCACAATTTTGTGAAGATACATAGTAAATGAAGTTGAAAAAGACCTTCAACCTATGCTAAATTTAGACGACAGATACTTATCCTATGTTTGTAATTACAGTATTGTGATCCAGACAGAGGAAGGCAAACAAAAAACCCCAGTGAAACATCATCCTGTGATCAGATTTCTCCCTGGATCAACATCCTTCCATGTTTACTTATGTGGCGTATCCCTGTATACCTTTCCTTTCTAAAAAGATGTCCAACCTTTTATTAAAGATATCTATTGTATCTGCCATCACAGTCGTCTCCATGGGTAATGAATTTCGCATTTTAATTGCCCTTCCTGTGAAGAACCCTTTCCTTTGTTGCTGGTGAAATCCTCATTTCTCCAACCTTAAGTGATGTCTCGTTTCTCCTGGGCAGCTACCATTTCTTTTTTTGTAGAGTATATTGCAGGCCTAACTATAATATCTCTGAATTTTGATTACATACAGAGCCATACCTCCAACATCTTATTGGCAAGAAAAAGTTGTTCTTGAATAAACCTCAATGATAAGATTTTGAGAAATTAATAGCCCAATTAATCTCTCAAATAATGTAACGAAGACATTATAAGTCTAAGACATTATTATTCTAACTTACATGGTTGATTAAGAGGAGAGCACTGTTTTAGCCAGCAAAAAAAGGATGGCAGTATAGAAATACTAATTTTGCAATATGATGTTTATGAAAGCAAAATATTAAAATCATTCTGGTCAGTTTTTCTTCAAATATTTTTATAGAGACTTACAAATTGTAATGTCTCTTCTACACTTTCACTTTATACATTTTACCTAGAAATGCAGATGTACAGTACAAATTAACATTGTTTTCCAGCCCAGACAATACAGTGCAACGTATCCCAGAATAATTCAGAACATCTCAGAGTTGCCATAAGATTCAGTGGCAATAGTGGTGCTGTATATTGTAATGCATCACAACCCACTTAACACAGAGGACACTGAGGCTCACTATGTGTAAGGTCACTCAGACAATACAGTACCAAAGCCAAGTAGCTAGGATAAATGAGTGTGCATCATGAAATGTAGCATTACAGTTATTTCCTTTAGATTCGTGAATGTCAATGTAGGCTTTCTATTTCAGTTAAAAGTAAGAAGACCAAAACATTTGACTTTCAATCAAGTTCCGACTTGGAGGTTGTCAAGAAACATTCATACCAGTACTAGGGGTCTGTGCTTTAGGTACTTTTCAAAAAGATGAAAAAAACAATAATAGTGCAGGAAGTATTTCCAACAAAGATTTCGGTAGCCTCTATTTATGTTCCCAGTAAGTACCAGGTCCAGAATGTATATGATATTGTGGCCTTCAACATGGCTAAAGTAATAGTAGGCGGTTATTAGGGATGCTTGGTTTGGTTAAAACATATTAATGTGGTAGATGAGTAAAAAAAAACTTATTTTGGAACCAGGCCACGTTTTAGTGATTGTTCCCCTCTATTGTCATGAACAAAGAGAAAGTCCTCTTCTCTATTGAGAATTATGCCTCGTCTCTCTCAGAGCTGTGATTAGCGGGTGAACTGGTACAGAAAGCTATGGCATTTTGAGAATGGAACAAGTGTCAGGTGTATGCCAGCTTTTGTGCTAATCTTAGAATGGCTTAAGGCAGGTGTTCTCAACTCCAGCCTCAAGACCCCCAAACAGGTCAGGTTTTCAGGATATCCCTACTTCAGCACAGGTGGCTCAATCAGTAACTCAGTCATTGACTGAGCCATCTGTGCTGAAGCAGGGATATCCTTAAAACCTGACCTGTTGGGGTGTCTGGAGGACTGGAGTTGAGAAGAGCACTCAGGATGTTAATGTTATACCCATGTTGATATTAAGACAGATACGATGAACAAAAAAAAACCACGAACCATTTAAAATAAGAAAATAACAAATAATTTCCGGACACTATTAAATGGTACTCTAGTAAAAGACATATCTCTCAGAATTGATAATCTGACTATGTTGAAAAATGGCATATATTTAATTAACTGAGAAGATATTCAATCTCCCCATAAATGTACGTACTTTATAATGTCATACATTGCTTACATTCCTTATGAGGGACTAGTGAATCAAAACAGTATCAACTGACTTGAAGGCACAAATTATAGCATTATATTTGTAGTTCAAGACAAGGTTACTGTACTTTACTAGAGACACCAAGTATTTTGTATCCCGTCTAGCAATGAAGAGAACAAATACACATTACACACATAGGGTCATTGTTACTAAGGTTTTATACGCTGTAATGCACCTTTCGTCCCATTCACTAAGTAGTAAGGTGCCGTAATGGTTAGTACCATTTAATTAATATGGTCCATAGTTTCTAGTTTGTACTAGATATATGCTTAGTTAGGTGGTATTCATTTTACTTGTTTTTAGGAAGCCATCTCTGATACCTTATAGATCTGGGGGAAAAACATCTGCTTTCGATAGAATGAGAATCAATTTGAGGCAAATCCTTTGTGACATGCTACATTTTATGGAATGGCCATGAATGAAATATGGTAAAATCTGTCTGTTGAACTATAAGTATGGCCAAGATAACTTATATGAATTTAATAAAACTCTAAAGCAAGCCAAGTTTAGACCACAGAAATGTAAGTATAATAGCATATACATCTGTGTGACAATCTACGTGTGTGAATTGTAGCCCATATTACAGAGATCTATGTGGTGTGAATTTTTACATACATTTCAAAATAGGACAGAAATACATAACACCACTGAGGCGTTATCCGGTATCTAAGCCAAAACCTTGACTGTGGAATCAGGCCCATGGAAAATTTGCTGACTCTGTTTTCCAAAATCTACACAAGAAAAGTCTAATACACATTTTTTACAAACTTTATATTTTAGAGAAATAATCAAAATTAGAGCAGTGGTCCTCTCTGAAAATAGAATTTAGAATGTATGCTCTTATAATAATAATAATAATAATAAAAAAAACAGTATAACTCATTACAACCATGCGTTCACAAGCAATTATACAATCCTTTCACAATTAATACCACAATTAACGGTTGCCTTAATTAATAAGAAAAATAACCCAGTTTGTGACACCACTCTAGATCATTTTGATTGCAGAATTAGAACTCAATCTCTGGTATTTTTTAACAAAAAAAATCAATATATTGGACAGGATATGCAAATATGGGCAACCATGTACGGATATCCTGAGCAAGGAGTTAAAATATCAGGAAATCAAACACCCTTTAGAAGGAAACTCATTCTACCCACTTTAATATCTAGACTGCAAAATGTGAAACAAGAATCAAAATGAATGATCTTTTACTTATACAGTATACTGTATGTACCTCGTCATTTCTATAAAAGCTAATAGGTCAACATGCCAAGGTGAAATTGTTATTTCTCTCATTATACACCTTACCAGGAGGGATTTTCACCATCTCACTATGCTTAGATAACATGTTTAAGTTGTCTACGAAAATGCCCAGTAGAAGAAAGGTAAATAAACAAAAAAAAACAGTGTCACGATTTCCAATTGCAATCTTTAGTATCTCGAATAAACAAATCAATGACAATAACCCCAGACTTTCCAATTAAGTCCACAGTCCGGAGCACCCAAGATGAAGCCAGTGAGTGGACAATCTTGAGATAAATAGACAGCAAATAGTGCATGCCTACCGACAACCCCTGCTGAACTGCCTGGTTCCATTGACAACCCTCTGACTGGTAGACTACAATTGATTACTTTTGAGGTTTTTGTTATACACAGATTGTATTCACAAGTCCACATTTTTGCTTTTCCACCCCTCCATTCATACATGTATTCCAGAGGGGTGCAGTAATGCCCCAAAGGCATTGTATTCATTTCTAATTGTAATGAAAACCTTATGTGCTCAATACTTAGCAGAACTGTTTGCCTTCTAAGATTTTATAATGTGAAACATTTTTGTTTATTTTGTCATTTTATTATACTTTAACACTAAGAGATGCCAACATGTTTCTGTGGATCTCATTTACTGCGTGAAAATATTGCTTAAGCATAAAAGTGCTTTTATCCAACAGTATTAAAAGGTATATTTGAACTTGAAGCGTATGACCGTTGGAATAAAACAATAACCATAATTTAGGATGCTTCATATCTCAATAACAAGTATTACATAAATGTTACTGTACGATCTTTACCCATTGATTAGAAATTGTAGCTTTGATTCACTTTGCCTGTATTGCTTGCCTTTTACACAGTCGTCCATTTCTATTACTAATTAACATTAAGAACTGATATTAAATAATACCACAATTCACTGAATCAATGTGCCAGTTGATTGTAGTTTAGGCATATAAAATGTAGCCACATTACACTTACTCATTGCAGCCGTAACATTTTGTGTTATATTGAGAGTTACAGTATTTTTTAACAGACCTGTGACTTAATGTCTTTTTAAAACACACAGTGGGCAAGCAAAACACATTACAGAAAAATATCAACATACTGTAGGTTGAAGGTTGAGTGTAGAAGAAACAACAAACACTTGATTGTTATGTCTTGCAAGGAAAAATGCAACATCCTAATGGAGACCAGACAGTACTACAACCTGGCAATGATCTGAGGTGATGGGCTTTGCCAAAACGAACATGCTACTTTCATTAAGTGTCCACATTTTATCTATCGAAAACAGCATTTGTCTGAAATGGCACGTGCTTTCAGTTTCTAGGTTCAAAAGGCAACTGGGCTCTTTTCTCTAAGGGAACATATAAACATGTGGAATTTTTTTCTAAACTGTAATTAATGTTATGTTAATACCATTATAATAAAAGTCTACAAGTCGTAAAGTAAGTCTCTCCTAATTCCCTTGTACATTATTAAAAACTATTGCTGTAATGTTACAAATAATGAGGCAAGCAGACGATCTCTTTTTCTCTAAACCAATTTCTAAAATAATGAGACTCCAAAAAAATGCAACCGCATTTCTCCCGTCGCACCCTCTGGCTGCTGCTAGAGTAACAAAAACAGATTGTGTGAGGAATTACATTGGCTGTAGCACCTCATTTACACAAATTATTTCCTAAAATAATTTATAGGTGCAATCCTTTTCTATTATTTATTTAAAAAATTTAGCCTTTTTTCAAAGCGGCCAGGAATAGAAGACCATGGGGTCTTCTGTGAGTTGGTGGTAGAATGCATATCTTTTCCTGTTTTACTGTGGCTGTGAGTACTTTCTATTTATACCTGTAAATATTTTAAAAGTGTATGTTTTGAAAAGTAATCTTTGTCATCATTAGAAGCCACACTGGGACTCAGGGTGGTCTCTTAAACAATACATTTTGAAACAAAAAAACGTCCTCAGTACTGTAGATTGCACTTTAAACCAAAATACTACACCCCTTATCTGAACAAACTGAGATCTGACTCCAAAATACTGTTCATCGTCCGAAGGTTCAACAAAGAATCCAGCCACTCCTCCTTCTCTTACCGTGCACCTCACAACTGGAACAATCTACCAGAGACTGTCAAAGCCGCTATCAGTCTAAGTTCTTTCAAGACCTCAGCTGTCTGACATTTTAATCTGGTCTGTAACTGTTACAAACGCCCATAACATATATTATCTTTATATTTTAAGACATTTCATGAACTTTTAAAGTATAACCTCTGTTCATTTAATGTAACGAGGTATTGTTATCATAACTGTGTCTTGTACATACTTAAACATGAGAGATGACTCTCAATGGATTATTTCCTGGTAAATAATTGTATAAATAAATAAAGTAGCAACCTCCCCAGAAGTCTATTTAAAGTTTAATTTATATATATATATATATATATATATATACAGTGTTCGACAAACCTATACATTTGCTCGCCCCGGGCGAGTGGATTTAACCCCCGGGCGAGTAAATATTGGCCCAAGCAGCACACGTTTGGTACTAGGTGGCGAGTAGATTTTTTTGTGTGGCGAGTAGATTTTTTGGTGATTTGTCAACCACAGTATATATATATATATATATTTCCTCCTGGGCAAATCCTGCTCTAAGAATATTTTTTTCTTCTAGTGTTGAAAAACATGATTTTCTTAATCTCTAATTTCTGAGGCTACCATGGCAACCTTTAGACTGCAATGGGCTCCCGGACACTGAATTTATAAAACATTTATACTATATCTCCTGAACGCAGCATCAGATGAAAAAAATAAAAACTGCTTTGGAAAGGGCAATAAGATTTTTTACTGTAAAAATAAAATGGAAAGAAAAAACGTATCAGCACCAACTGCTGCTTTCAATTCGGTTTTGCTGGGAACCACTTCAAAGTGAATCGTATAGAGGTTCATCGTTATCAATATATTAATATAATGGTCACAATTAGCACAATAAACATTATACAGTAAATGTAATCAGTTTACATACTGTACTTATTGTCCTAATCTAATGATCAAGTTAACTGGTGTGTTTAATTCTAAAGTAGGTAATATACTTATTCTGTAGTAATATTGATCAAGAAAAAGAAACCCCTGGTCTATGCTTTTCAGATGGCCCACGCTCGCGTATACATTTCCTGACAGGAGCCACAATGCTTTTTTATTGGCTACTGGAGCTGCTGCTTCTGAAACTGTATATATATATGGTTCACAAGTGCTTCATTGTGGGTGCAGTAATGTGAATTTGTGAATATCATGAACATATGGGGTGAGGATCTAGAGAGTACAGACCCAAAATAAATTAACTTGCCAGCACACCACAATAATTAAAATATAGCCTGTAGACCCAACAGTCGATGGATCTACATTGAGTGCAGTATTTTAGCGGTGGGAGTATGAGCGCACCGACTTGATAGGGACAAGCAAGTGGGTTTACAAGTTAGGCAAGTAAAAACAAAAATAGAAAAAAGCGCAAGGCCCATAGAGTAGTATAGTCAATTTATAAGACGATTAAAAACAGTTATAAACACTCACAAAATCTAAGTTGATACAGGCACTTCGGTACTTAGAATGACCACTGGAACAGTAGTGATCCACTTGTCCGTTGGTGGGGTGCTCAGTGTCTCTTCCTTCTCTCCTACACTTGATCGGCGACGTGTATCCGCTTCCGCGTCAGATGACTCGTGACGTCAGCGTGTATGTCGTCAGATGGGGGTTGGACTTTAGGCAGACGCTTGCTCCCCTTCCAAGCTTGGCATACGGGAGCTCTATCTGTTGCGCGTATTCTCAGTTTCTCTTAGCGCAAACACCAGCAACCTTAGCAATGTTAGGCAAGTGTTTGAGGGTAGTAAGTTACTATTGAACAATTGAGTGTCTTCTTTGTATACTCTTACCACTATTAGATTCTGTCAGTTAGCAGTTCATTACTTCTACTCTGCGCTCTATGTTGTCTGTTAAGAGGTAGCTCGGGACCCTACCTTACACATTAACTTTGCACAATCTAGCGACTGCTGTCATTCTTGTTTACCCTCCTGATAAATCAGTTACTCAATAGTCATTAATAATTGACCTGATTTCTTCCCTACACAGTGATTATTGTTTCTGTGTACTTTTACCCTCACTTACTCTTTTATTGTTTAGCGATAGATATTTGAATTATGTTGCCATTAAATGTTATATTTTAATTATTGTGGTGTGCTGGCAAGTGAATTTCTTTTGTGATTCTACTCTCTAGATTCTCACCCCTTATGTTCATGACCATCAATAAGCTCCAGGGAACCCTCCAAATTCAGTTGTAGAAAATCAGTATAGCTGCCACCCAAGCCTCACTCCAACAAACCAATAAGAAGCCACGTCATCAGAGCATTGCAGCTTCCTGTTGGACAACCCTGGCAGTCAATAATGATTTCATTTTAGCGACACATACAAAGGTAAATATATCGGGAATCAAGAGGTCAACAGAGCTAGGAATGGCGATGTTAAGCTCCAGTTCTGATTCTATAAAATAATGGGGGAGGAGAGCTGTTGCTTTAATTAAGAGACTATGGCCAATATTCACTAAACTCTAATAAACTTAAGTTAATAAAAAATAAAAACTGCATCTTTTAACTCACAAATATCGCTTTATTTACTAACATTTCTATCTTCATAAAATCCTGTTCACGTCAATAGGCATTAACCGGTAACAGAGCTTGATGAATCTGCCCCATAGGGGAGATTATGTGAGTTAAAAACGGCTTGCCTATGTATATAGTTGCCATTATATGCACACCAGCCTGGGGTAGGTAATAAAAATTGGCGGTGGCAATTCATAAATCATAGCTCTTTTCTTTACTTCAAGTTTGTACCCATATCAGCGTTTAGGGAATCCATGCCTAAACTATCTGCTGTATTATCAAAATCATTGTGTGATTCTAAAGTTGATTTAATTAATTACAGTATCTGGATTTCAAAACAGAACATGATTACATTTAAGCAGGGTTGAATTTCTGCTTTAAAGACATGATTATAATTATGTTATATATAATTTTCTACAAATTAATAATTTATCTTCTTGTATCTAAGGCAAGGGTTCCTGGGGGCCCATGGTGCAAGTCCAGGGGGTCCGTGAAAAAAAACAAAACAGTACCTTTTTAGAACTGCCAAATAAAACAGAACCGGAAAATTTTTAAAAATTAAAACCCGATGATATTTAAGTTCTGCAAACCACTATTAGCAAGCACAAAGCATCTAGGGGTCCATAGGTTCAAACAGCTTAAGAACCACTGGTCTAAAGCTTCAACTATATTACAGAATTTGCACGTATTGTAGATGAGGCATCAGGTATAACAGACTCATCTGCTATAAATAGAGAAACTGGTGGTTCCATGCATATCTTATAATTTATAACAAAATTATATTTTCTCTAAGTGGTTTGTTTGTTGCAGTATGGACATCATATCAAAACTGGAGATGGCAGAGTGACAGCCATCAGTATACATAGGCATTTGGCTAGACTAATACTGTATATGGTTTAAAAGACCTCGGGAAAAGTTCCAATGGATCCATCAAGCTTAGTTTATTAAACACTAAATTCTTCTTTCCACTTGAACAATCCAAGTCTAATAACTATGAACCCCTGAAATAATTATATTCTGTCATAAGAATCAAAGACATAACTTAAAAGCATCTGCATACCACACAATTGTTCATTTCCAAAGTCACCTTAGGAAGGCTGAATAAGCGCCCAATTGTGTTACTTTCCATGAAAGCAGAGAGAGGTACGGTTTGTCACGCAAATCCTATGGATCTCCTTTTCTGCTTAAGAATAAACCGATAAAATGCTTGTTATTTTGGGTTTCCAATTACAGTAATAAGCTTTTTGAAGTGAAACTTCTTTCGTTGCAGTGCCATTCACAAAAATCTCATAGGGAAAAAACTGAAAAATGTCACGAAAATATAAACAGAAGTGAGTGCATAACCGGAAGTGACATCATTGTTGTTTGTTGGCTGCCTGCTGGGAGTTGTAGCTCGGGTGTGGATACCAAGCATCCACAGGCAATCAGAAGGGAAGGCCCCAGTGACTACAAATCCCAGCAACCCCTGCTATAGCTGACAGGCATAGCACTTCAGTCTCTGTAAGCTGTCTCCTACAAGACACACACACTATACATACATATATACACACAAACACACACTCTATATATATATATATATATATATATATATTTATATATATATATATATATATATATATAGGTATGTGAGCTGTTTTTGAGCAGAGACCATGCTGCACGGCTCTGCTCACAAACAGCTCACACGCCTAGATGGTAGAAGCGGAGTGCTGTTGTATGCCGGGCTCGATGCTTGTAGCCTTGGTAGAATCCTTGGACATGATCCAGCCTCGACCCCGTCACCGCGTGATGACCTAATGCCGTTTTTTAGAAAAGTCCGAACACGTTTCGTCGCGACTTCATCAGAGGATTATGGGTAGCACCGATGGCAGCGCCTGAAATACCTCTCACGTTGCTAGGCAATTTGTAAACAAACCATTACGAGCTGTCTAGCAACTAGATTACCAATTGGAGTTGGGTGCTTAGTCGCCAATAAGAAAGCACCTCAGCGCTGCCTTGAAGGCTAAACGATTATAAACTATGATAAATACTGCAACCATATATAAGTAAAGCATACTATAATAAATAATAAAAGAAATATGATACTATACAACATTTATATAAATAACCAATGATAAAAACATAATAACAACTGTCTTGCTAACAATAAATGGGCTCATGTTCAGAGGAGGGACAAACCAGCATTATGAATCAATAGGATATATATATATATATATATATATATATATATATATATAATTAAAAAAATAAATATTTAAAATTTAACATTACTGAAATCATTGTAATTAAAATAATCATTATTAATTTATTTATAACTACTAATACATTCAGAAAAGATCTAAAACACTACTATGATTGATAAGGTTACTTTAATAAATAAAACTGATAAAAAACTGCTAGAGGACTGCTAAAAAAAAACTTCAAGCACAGTCAGAGCGGGTGAAAGAGTGGGAGCATAAAAAAGCAAGAAAGAATACAAAAGGGTATTGCTGGCAGAGGAATAACCTGCACTACACGATCGTGCTGGTATCGATGCATTCATTAAATCCACCAGGGGCCAACTGGTAGATCCAGAAAGTTTCCCTTCTACATGATAACCTAAACCTACCCCCCCTTAATGTAAGAGGTGATATTTGTGTGAGCACCATAATAGTCATTGAACTAGGATCACTATTATGAACAAGGTTAAAATGACAGAAAAGGGTGGTGTGTAAAAAGTGCTCGAAACGCGGAGGGTCAGAGTTCATAGCTATACTCGATGGGACTGACGTGAGCAGCGTGACAGGCTCACATCGCACCATTAAGCAGGAAGAGGCATCTACCTCAAGGTCCGCCCCCCAGTGTCGGAGCATCCGCCTCAGGAACGTGAGACAGCACTGGAGTGCATCCACGAACACTCCGGTGGCACCAGAGGACAAGCTGAAACCTCACTGTGGTCGATATTAGTGCCTGTTTACGTCCAACATCTTGTGAGTAGGGTCCTGGTTTTAACCTACCGGACCAGCGGTCTTACAGTCACCCGCATATTAGCAATTTTATTGTTGTTTATTTGTATTAAATTAGCTTTTTTCATATTTTCAGCCTTGCCATTTTGTCTTATATGTTATGTATTGTATTGTATGTCTTGTTAGTCATCTGTCAGTGTCTCTTGTATGCTAATGTCTGTTTCATGTTCATTTGTCAGCATTGTTGCACTATGATCTTTTTTTGTGTTTAATTCACATATCAGGGAACGCACGGCCGTATCACCATCCAATCATCTAGAAGCACAGGATTAGAAGAATTTTGGACACTTCCTTCCATTTTTGGACTTTAAAGACTCATACATATGGACTTGTAAGGCGCCGTTTTTTTCTTTTGTTATAAGGTTAAACTGACGTGACACACTATGTGAGTTATTGCCGTTTACCACATTGTGCCTGTGCTCAAGAAAGCGTGTGCTCATATTGTGGGCCGCATCTGCATGATATCATGTACACAATATGGGTACTAAGGCAATTAATATTTGCTTTAACTTTAAATGTGCCACCTTTAGAATGTGAGGTAAAACTGAATGCCAGAACCAGAAGTTTGCTAGTAATACAGCAGCCTCTGCCGCATCTATGATTACCAAATTTATTTGCTAAGATAGCAGACGAGGCAGAATCTTTTTGGGGAATTTTGCTAGGAGCCAGGGTACCCTTAAGGCCTATATAAAACTGGGACATTTTTAGGTAATATTGTTCCCTGTTGGGGATCACATAATAGTATACTCCAGTGTTTATTTAAAATTGACTGGATTGCTCTGTATGATTGGTTGAATGTAGTCGCAAACCTGGAGGCAGACTGATCATAAAGTCCCTGCTCAAACTTAGCATTGCTTTTTGACTTAACTTTGTTTTTCTTTTGATTTTGTTAGTAAAGTAGTGCGATCAATAGCCAAGACACTATTGAAAGAATCTTCAACAAGCTTACTACTGTAACCTTTGTCAACAAATTTCTTACCAAGAATCTTTGATTGTAAAACGCAATCGCATTCACATGTGCAATTGTGTTTCAATCTATGAAATTGGCCTGTGGGAACATTGTTCAACCACTGGCTGTGATGGTTACTGGAGGCATGTATGCAATTA
Organism: Ascaphus truei; assembly: GCF_040206685.1. NCBI lineage: Eukaryota > Metazoa > Chordata > Amphibia > Anura > Ascaphidae > Ascaphus > Ascaphus truei. Next base: position 133,341,871 of record NC_134486.1, on the reverse strand, counting down.
TTAACTGACACCGATTCATGTCAGGCTGAACTATTATCCCATTGGCGACCCATCCAACAACAAAAAAAAGGGCGCGTGTGTGTGAGTCGACCACGTGCATTCTGAATGAAACTTCTTTTTGTTTTGTCACTGAAATAGTTTTTTGGTTTTGATGTTTTTGATTGAATGAAAGACTTTTGAGAGCATAATTACAATTTCAGTGACACAACAGAAAGACGTTTCACTTAAAACGTGCGTGCTCCCCACACACCTTTTAATTTTTTTTTATATATAAGCTGTTTCAGTGTTGGTACAGAATATGAATTATTTTTATGATTGCTAACATTTATAGCAGCAATTTCATTGTGCCTTTGATACCTCGGGCAGGGACGGCCTTAGGATTTATGGGGCCCAAGGCAGCATGCTGCCAGCAGGCCCCCCCTCCCCTGTAAAAAAAAAAAAAAAGAGAGACTTACCTCGACAAGCAGCCCCCCTCCGGCAGCGTCACGGCAGTATGTCATCACGGTGTCACGTTGCCATGACAACGTGCATCACGGCGTCATGTGATATCCCGTTGCCATAGCAACAACTTGATACATTAAGCTACTTTCAAATTTGGTGTTATTAAAAAAAAGGGGGGGGGGTGGCAGCAATATTTTTGGAATTAACGCTATACTCACGAAGAAATAGCTATTCAGAAATGGTTGGTGATATACAGCTTAATGTCATGTCTGTGAGAAATTATGCTAGTGAAACAAATTGAGAGAGCCTTATGTCTATCCCAAACATTTTTTAATTTCCCTATTTTATTAGCCTCTACCAGCTCCAATGGGAGGCTATTCCATGAATTCAGCATCCTTTCTGTGAAGAAGTGCTTCACATTTCCCATAAGTGTGCCACCCCCCAGCTTCGGAGTATGACCTCTTGTTCTAGCATTTCTCTTTCTCTGAAACATGCTTCCCTCTTGCACCTTGTTGAAAACCTTTGTATATTTGACCGTTTCAATCCAATCCCCTCTCCCCATTCTCTTCTCCAAGGTGTAAATATTGAGTCCCATCCGTCTATCCAGATGAGTTTTATGATGTAGATCATGAGCCATTTTAGTAGCCCTATTTTGCACAATGTCCAATTGACTTATTAAGAAATGTTCCATATAACTGAACACAACACTGTACTTTAGGTGAAGTCTTACCAATGATTTTTAAACATAGGCAAGATACCGGTACTGTAGATCTAAGCCAACCTGGTGTAGGTGATAAAAATTAGCTTTATTTTTTGACGGCAATCCAATATATACAGGTATCAGAGTTTAGTGAGTTTAGTAAGTCATTTCAAGTTACCTGCTCATTTGCACACACTATGTTACAAATAACACCAATAAATCACTGTGGTAAAAGTCCCTTGGTCACTACTTGAATGCTGGAGATATGACTTTAGGGATATGGTCGATTAATTGGTGTTAAACACTGATAACACCATTTTGTATTTATTTATCGACCATTAGTGAAACTAGGTAATTGACAGTTGAGCAAAACGAAAGTGTAAAAAACAGCCCTCTACACAAAGAAAGTGAATTCCATTGAAACAAATAGCATTTTTCCTTTGATACATCTGGTGCAAACTCATTTGCAGGGATTTTGCTCCAGTTTCACAGTTCAGAGTTTTAGTAAATAACCCCCTAAAGGAATTGAAAACAATATACCAGACTCATTTTTAAAAGATCATTTCAGTGAAGTATTTTTCATGACTATACATAGCGCTACTTTTTGTACCAGTTTCGCAATGATTACAGCCAGGAGCGAATACCCAAACTAAAAACACATGAAGGATCTATTCAATGTAGAGAGAAGCCATAAAAACATAGTTAAGTGTATGATTTTTCTTTCAAGTAAATGGACTTTAATACATTGTACATTGTGTTAACTGCTTGTAAACAGATTAAATAGGGGTTAAGTGTCCATTTCCCCAATATACATTTCTAGTGTTTCGAAGACTAAGAGCATTAGAGGTAGGCAATGGAAGGTATAAGCTCTAAATGGAGGGACACTAATTTAACTTAAATGTGTATTTTCTTTACAATATGTAGAAGACTAGAAATATCCAGTCGTATTCAGAATTATATTATTGTAAGTTCATTTTTAGGGAGGTAAGTCTGAAGCAAAAAATGCTATCTTAGGTGAATAGAGTACTATTATGTGGCACATGACCACCAAATAAAAGTCAAGGATTTTCAGATATATCATTAACGGAAAGGGTAACTAAGAAATGGGGTTTGTATTCATATGTGTTGCAATACTTTTTGGACCATTCACATGTCTGCTCTTTTAGGAGCATCCCTAAACAGAAGAATTTTGAAGTGTTTGGCTTTATTTATTCCTAGTTGTATATATACCACATAAATGGGGGCCTATCCAAAGCAAAGTGCAAGCAATGAAGCAGGGGAAACAATTGGATTCCAAACCTGCAGCACATGACAAATTTGTCATATTGGATGTAGCATTGGAGCTTTTTGTCTTTTGTTGTATACATGAGGTCACAATCCCAGCAGCACTCCTTTTGGCACAAATATAAATGGTGTGGTAGGTTTGGGTTCTGAGCTTGCAGGGACTGCGTGTGGTTGTAAATGTCAATTGGAAACAATTGTTTGGAGGTTTGTGACCCCTCCTCCCTAGTTGAAATATCATCCATCCTACCTTTTAAATAGCAAGTCTTGTGATTAACCTGTGTATGACCCGTTTACTGAGATATTTATCCCTGCCTTAGACAAATGAAGAGAACGTTTACAGGTAGTGTTAGGACCTGCAAAAAGGTTTACTATGACGGGGCTGCAGGCTTATAAAGCTTTGGCCAAAGAATTTAACTAAATTACCCTTATTTATGAGAAGAAAAACAGATATGTATTTAGCTGTATAGTTTGTCATTTTGGCTTTAGGATTGGAGCTTTTTGTCTTAAATTATAAGTGAGCCTATTCCCACTACCAAAATTGTGTGTTTTCATATGATAGTCTTCATTGTAAGAAGTGTTATTACAGTAGATGGAATACGCTTTTGCTAATTATGTGCCAGACCATATTTTCTTCTTACCTGGCAAATGGCGGAAGCGGCACTGCCCTGTCATTGCGTCGTATTCCTGGTTATCATCAGAGCACAGGCAGAGGAATGAGCCATCCACGTTTTCGCACAGGGCCTCACCACAAACTCCGCTCAGCATTTCACATTCGTTCACATCTGGAAAATGGAGAACAGATTGATGCAGATACATTCTTTCTTACTGACAGCTCTTCATCTTACCATGCGTCCTGTGCCAGCACTGTCTGCTGGAACACACAAGCTCCCTGGTGCACAATTCAATCTTATTGCTACTGAAATGAATAAAAATAAATACAAGAGTTCCCTGAGTGCTTGCAGATCCCAAAGCTGCAGAGAAAGCCCTATTGTGTGAGGCTTCGACTAAAGACGCTGATTAATAGCGAGCTCACAAAAGCTAAAAGCCATATTCCAATAAAGTGCAACAATAGGAGTATGAGTTCTGTAATTAAGAATAGTAAAATGATTGTTATTCATAGATGAGAAAACCTTAGACATCATAAGCATGATTGCTTCTTGAAAATACATGGCGTTGTCTCACTCCAAGTTATCGCTGACCTTATGGAACATTAAAAAGTAATCTGCCTTCAACTTTAGTGTTTGCACAAAGAATGGAATTTTATGAATACTGGAGCTTCTTGGAAAAGAAGAAAAAAAGACATGGTAAGAAAATGAAAAGGGAAGACTGATGCCAAAAGGAAATTCACTCAAGAGGGACCTGGAGGAAAGTGGCAGGAAACTGAAAATGATAAAAGATAGTCGAGTCAGAACAGTTGTGGCTCTATGAAATTCATGCCTGAAAACCCTTATTATGTCTGTTATTTCTCATATTGTTATCAACTGTTTGTATCCTCAAATTAAATTAAAATTCAGTTCTACATACCAATGTAGCTTTTTTAATCTATCCTTACCTGTAATGAATATACTTAGATATATTTGCCTTTTGAACTAAAGCAATTTACGATTCCTCCTGCAGATTACCATTATAACTTTCACTTCACAGCTGATGTACCAGAAGTTTTACATTTCTACCCCAATAAGGCACAAAGATACCCATGGGATAATTAAGCATGAGACGCCTAGTAAATCCTGTGCTGGACTTGCAATCCAGTGCTTTGCATAACCATATAGGCATTAATTTATATAAAATACATGTGTTTTCTCTCATGTCTTCATTAGTTTTCTCCAAGATCTGTAAGCGTTAAGTACTGTGCAGTCACACTTCAGACAAGCTCCAAGCTGCAAGATTAAGGTCAAGAATGACTTTCAACCAAACATAAACCCCTAATCTACAACTTTAAGCAAAGTATAAAGCTGACATTACACATGAAAATACACGAGAGGGCAACTCATACCAAAGTATATTTTAGAAAAGGTTTAAGTACCTATCAGTAACAGACAAAACCATAACTTATTATTTTTACTTTATTTGGATAAAAATGCATGCTTATCTTCATATGCATTAATATATTGTTGGGTTATTACAATTATTAAAAAAAATATTATTCATTTTTTTTTTCTAAGAATATAACTATTGAAATAAATGTTTTTTTATAAAGTTTCTTTTGAGTGCCGATCCCCTGTTTATTCTATGTCTTCATGCTGGCGCTTTTTGTGCAGAGGGGCTACGGATTACTAGCACTGATGATCTTGTAAGGTCAATTTGGCAAATATAGGAAGTGCTAGGAGGTTCACTATGATTTGTTTATAATTGCAATAGACATTTGCCTATCAGATGAGTGTAGTTTTCCTCACCTGTGCTTCACATTTACATTGCAGTGCTGGTGTCCTGTTGCGATAACGTTTATACAAATTTACAGAAATATGCTACTCTTTTTGTTCACCAACACTGTACAATGGGTTTCTTTCACATAAAAGTGCATCTACTGTAGCAATAGGGAAGCTGGGTTATGCTTCCCTAAGGACTAGGCAGCAAAAGAAGATACATATATATATATTTAAAGAAATAAAACATGTAGCAAGTGAAAATGTGAGAAACAGATGTTAAAAGAGGACATACAGTTGTAAAATGATTGATGGAGAAATTATTTTTCCTTTATTTGCTATAACTCCTGTTTATAAAAGGTATGGTTGTATTTGCTTTTTATTATCTGAAATGGTAACACAGTTAGGTCTGATGATTTAGTAAGTGCAGCAGATTAGCCCCATAGAACTGCGTCTGAAATTTTTGCTAACTTGCCAAATGATTCAACCTACTTGCTTTATGCACAAAGAAGCAAAAGCAAGTTGTAAGAGTATTAACTTGTTTTGTTCTAAGTGGGTTGTACAACCCCAGCCTAAAGTTGGTGCTGTGAGAGTAAGGAAGACAGAGTCATACATACAGAAGGTAGAAGGGGGCGTTTAGAATCTTATTTACATTTCAACATCTACCTACTATTAGAAGCAACCTTCCACACTGACATTAAACCCATTTTTTAAAACATCCCACCTGTTAACATGGGGGTGCACTACTCAATTAGGACTATTTAAATGGTGGACTTGGGTCTCTTTGCCTGAGACCAAGGGGGCTTGCAGGTGTTGTGAATCTAGGAAATCTGTCTAAGCTATTCACAAATTACTGTGCAGTTTACTTTACACACTAGTGTATGCTAAATGCTGGTTTCATCGCAAAAATCCCAAATGTTCTGTTCAGCCACTTGTGGTAACGTGGCCGAGGTTGCTTAAAACAGATAACTCACCCACACACCCTTGCCCATCCAGTGAGTCCTGATACCCCTGGTAACAGAGACAGCGGTAGGAGCCATCTGTATTTTCACAGAACCCTTGGCTGCCACAATGAGTGATGTTTGCACATTCATCAACATCTGCAATTAAGACATGTTTCACATCAGACAAGACATAGCACATAGGTAAGAAGACATGTAGACAGAGTTCAACATGAAACACTGGTAAACAAGGTAAGTGCAGTACATACATATACAGCCAATGATCTTGGTTACTGTCCATAATATTGTTGTTCTCCTGTATCAGTAAGGCTCATGGATGATACGGTTAGGTACAGTAACAGAACTTACAGATAATGCATGTGATAGGCACATCTCATACAGCATGGCCATCACAACAACATATCATGTTTGGATGGCCAACGGCACAGGATACATCTGTACATGGATTTAAATGTTTACACTTTAACAATGTGTAACAAGACACAATACATGACAAGAAAAAGCAACATGAACTGTATAAACAATGCATACACAAAAATGTGTATAAAGCAGCAGTTACCCCAATTTCTCTGAACCTCGGAAGCACAATCATACAAATAGATACATCAATGAAAATAATGTGTGTTCATTGATTATTCTTGGATTGCACTACAAAAAGTTTGTTACATGATGAAATATATGTTTAATAGTTATTGAAATGAAGAATCGAAAGCTGTATTCATTGCAGTGTCCTATACTCCCATGATTCTCGAGTTTTATTCTTATATGCAGCATAATTGGGACAGGTAAAATACACGCTCACTTAGATTTAAAGGACAATGACAATTTAGAAAAGCCATGGGGACAGGGGGATTACAGTTAAATCTTTGAGATCCCTATGTCATTCCTACCTCAGATGCTCTGGATAGGTTAAAATACTTTGGGGCAAGCTTTTTGTTATTGTATTCTCCTCAATTTACAATCTCTTTAACATCTGTACATCCCACTCCCTGCACTTCCATCACCAATTCAATTTGCCTAACAAGTCAAAGTCTCCCCGAAATGAATTTGCAAAACTTGGCAGCTGTTCACCTACAGTAGCTGTTAAAATGTTACACCTTCCTGTTGCAGTCACTGGAACCAAACAGTAATCGAGCCTTCCTTCCATAATGCATCTGTTCAACAAGAAGTGCATTACCTTACCATCAATGTTAATATACACAGATGAATTCGAGGGATAAAACTGGATCCTGCCCAATCATTAACCATCACTTAATTCCGATAGCAGCCCTTAGGTAACAGTAGTAATGCATGCACCAGATGGTAACACGGTCAAAATTAAGTCTAAATATGTCTGCGCCAGCAAATCTCTAGTGAATCCGCAGCTGAAACCACTTCACAGCAGTTCTTGGAATACCAACTAGAGTAGATATATATTCAGGAGGAGTTGTATGGTCAACTAAGTTGAATGTGACCTGCAAGTGCTGCCAGAATATCATTACTTTTCAGTAACATGCTAGTAGCTTCTACTAGAGTGTTATTTAATGTAGACTTGATTTATACAGTGAAATATTCTGCAGCAACAATTATTAGGTAAAATAGTTCTGGTATCCATGAGGCACTTTTAACCCTTCAGTACAGTGATTACTATAAAAGCAGTCTCTCGGAATGGATCCTGGAAATGTTTCAGTAAGGAAGAGGACTATGAACATTTGTGACGGCAATGTGTTGAATCGAGATAATTAACTATAAGATCATTATATTTAGCTTGTACACAAATAACTATGAAGATCAATGGCTTTGACTTGTTGTTTAAAAATATATATAATCAGATGGACATAGTTGTGAAGGCAACTTCATATTCTAAAACAATATGTAATTATTTGTTTAGAAGTTTTAAATGCAGCTGTATTAAAGAGTAAAATAAGAATTCTACAGTCTTGATTCTGACTAAGAGTCAATAATCCAGATTGGCGGAAAACTCCCATTGGCTTGATAGGGTCTTTTTGGTTTATTGCACACTTTAGGGCTTATTGAATCAGCCTCTAAGAGAGGGACCAGTAGAACTTTATTTTCTCATTCCATTATATTCACATAAAAGATTACTTTAAGATGCTGGAGGGATATGATACAAAAGTGTATTAGTAAGAAGACAAGGTAGAATGAATTCCCAATAGAAAAGTCGGGAAGAATATGTTACCCAAGAGAATTGCTTACAGCAGCGGTGCGCAAAGTGGGGGGCACAAGGCTTGCTGCGGGGGGACGGGGTTTACAGAGGCCTCCGCACGCTTCCCGAATACATTTAAATTAATGCTGAGGGAGCTGCAGGGCCTCTGTAAACTTCTAATTACCTTGTTTCAAACGTTCCTGGTCACGCGTCGCCATGGCAACGCGGCATCACTCATGTGACGTCACGTTTCCGTGGCAACGTGACATCATGACGCCAGGACCTCTGAAGCAAGGTAAACAGGGGAGGGGGACAGACGGCAGGGGGCACAGGGAAAAAAAGATTGCGCTCCCCTGGCTTACAGGAATGCTTTTGATGCAGGAATCATAAACTGTCTTTTATAGTAGATATTCTATCTCTACCTGGATAAACATTCCAGGAGAGAAATTGACAAACAAAAGGTTTATTTACTTCACACCCTGATAATCAATCTTCTCTTGTTGATTATCAGGGACTTCAAAATAAAACTTGTGTTTCCTGAATTAACAATTAGACCCCCAGGGGGAAGCAGCTGCTATTTTCCCAAATCAGTATTGTTGACCTGTCCAAACATTTATTAATAGATCTGGTATTTCTAGGTTTTCCCATCAACTTCAAAGCAACACACATAATTTAGTTTGAGCATACTTCCTCAACCAATCAAAACCTCCTACATGTTCAGTTATGGGTTTAGAAACACATTTAAACCAGACAGAGTATTAGTTAGTAAGGAGAGAAGGGGTGAGGAGAAGGAGAGACGTGTTTGGAAGGAGAGCTCAGAGAAGGTAACTATGATCATCATTCTTGTGCACTTGTAAATCTGTATATTGTGATACCATCACTGTCCTCTAGGGGCTGGAACAGTGCAGTAAGTGTACTTTCCAGTCCACAGAGAGTTAATTCCTGAAAGAGAAGCCAGCAGCAGCTGATAACTAATGGAGTTAATCAAACTCCTTGAGTGAACAAGGAAGTGGTTTAAAAGACAGACTGATAGCTGCTATGCTGAGAGACTGTTTTCCCCAGAGAAGTGGGGGGGGGTAAAAGTGCTCCCCAGCTGTGTAAGCTGATTACAGAGGAACCTACAGAGTAGTTTCTCTGGGCTGAAGTGGGGGCCGAGTTCCCCTAAGAAGGACGACAAGGCCGTGCTGAAGCAGGGACGTCTGCTCCAAAAAAGGACTAAGATAAGCAAAACCCTTATTATTGTATGCAAAGACTGTGTTACACTGCGGCATATGCCAAGGCATGTTTTTGGCTTGGGAACCGGCATAGCTGGCCATGCAGATAGTGAGGGCGAAAGCTATGGTGTAGTTAGCTTTCCCTAAAGAGAATAGGTGTTTATTTTCTATGATTTGGTTTTCTTAAAGGGACGTGGGCCTGGTATAAATGAACCCCCCAGTTAAACTTTATACAGTGTTTCGGCCTTAAATTGAGACAAAAGAGACTGCAACATGGTCTGGCCATCACAATATATATCTGTGTTTTATATCAATGTATTGTTAGATAGGATGAACTGTATTGTATTGTTAGGCCTGTAATACGTACAAACCTTATAAGGGAGTATAATTAGTACAACCGTGTAAGTGTTATATTTTGTGCTGTTCTAATAAATTATTGTTTGCATAATTGAAGCCTCCCTATCGTATCATAACTCTCATAAACAAGGGTGTGCATGTGTAAATGTGTTTCCTATTGGAACCCGTATCTACACATACATTTCCTTAAAATAATATCCTTATTCTATAGTATATTAATTCTTATAAGCCAGCAATACTTTTATAGATGAATACGCTATAAATCCACCTATATTTCTATTGTCTGGATAAGGTTAGACATATATAGTCTCCCTAGTTAATTCTTATAAGCCACCAATATTCATATAGATGAATATAAATACATCATATTTCTATTTCTGGACAAGGCTAAACATTATCGGTAACAAATAAATGAAGATGAGAGTTTTAGCTGGAGAGTACAGGAGACAGACTCTACAAAAGTGAACGGAAGCAGAGAAAGAAAGGGAGAAATTGAATGTTACATCAAGGCAATTGTCTTATTGAGTGGGGCCATCCACAGTGTCTTTTAAATGATGGAATACTACACGTGATATCTGAAATAAACTGAGCTTAAGGTGAATTCCAAACATCCAAATAATATTGCTAAGAAGACAGTCAAAGCCACAAGAGTCAATTAGTATGGATAAACCTAGAAAAAATATATACATTTTCCATCTAACTAAAGATAGTACTTGTCACGTAAGACCCACTGCTAGCACGCGACCTGCATACGGGACAAGGGTTAATACCGACGCTCGCAAGCGTACCCACTCTTCACCCACTCAGGGGTCCCTCAAATGGGTTATATCTCTCCTCAAACCGTCCCAATATACCACCGCCACGAACAGCACACAAGTGAGCACGTGACTTTAGATATGCACCCAGGGTTAATACACAAAGGCTTCTCTAGCCAACCTCCCTTTCTCCTCTGCAAGGAACCAGCGAGTTAGCATTAACCCCCTACTCAATTGCACATCATAACCATCCACTGCCACCACCTGAGGTTATGCAGGTATGATAAAAGATCTTAGACTAAAATATCCGCCAGGGCCTCAGGTCCCTGTTTATTATAGGAAACACTATGCACTCTAACACACAATCAGTTGTAGTAACATGTGCCTGAATTTAGCAAGTTATTCTCTCCAGCGTGCACAAAGTTCATTCAGAGCCCAAAGCATTACTTATTAAATGGTTTAATATATATAAAAATACAGTGCTTGAATTACAGAAAAGGTATTACAAAATAAACATACAATTACAATATAAGGCAGAGCAGCTTCTTAAAATAAAAGGGGTAAAACAGAAAATCCTATACAGTACGTTACCACATGCTATGGATTTTTCCCAGAGAGGCACTGGTTCAGAAGAAGAGTTCTGCTATGCTTTTCCAAGCATGCCCCTGGACAGATCTGACTTGTAACAACCTCCCCCAGACTTAAGTACAATTCTTTTTTAGGGCCCCTTCATGAGCCCACCCCTTCTACAAAATACCTTGAAGCTGTTCTCCCCCAACCCTGTCTGTAGACCTTGATTAATTCAATTGACACCTTGAGTGGGCCATCCACACGGACCCCCCTCCCCAAGTAAATCCCTTTGAAATTCAGAGCAGTTCAAAGAAACAGTTCTGACCTGTTTCAGACTCAGCATTTTGTATTTTCCTTAAAAATGTAGCTCATTAACCCCTCAAGCACCAGAGGGATTAAAAATACCCAATATCTCATGACATTATCATGACATCTCCCTCCTTAAAATGAGCGAAGGGTCTGGCTTACACGCTAGTCCCGCGTTCAAACAAATAAAACCTTCACCCTTTCCTCTGGGTTCCTCTACCTCGCTGTCTTGCTCTTTCTTGCTGGATATATCTCCCCCCGCCTCGCTCTCTCTTCCCTCTGCGGCCTGACCCTGTGCCTCGCTGTCTTGCTCTTTCTTGCTGGATATATCTCCCCCCGCCTCGCTCTCTCTTCCCTCTGCGGCCTGGCCCTGTGCCTCGCCTTGCTTTTTCTTGCTGTAGATATCTCTCCCAGCCTCACCCTCTCTTCCCTCTGCGGACTGTCCTTGTGCCTTGCTGTCTTGCTTTCTCTTGTGGTAGATATATCTCTCCCAGCCTCGCTCCCTTTTCCCTCTGCAGGCTGTCCCTGTGCCTCGCTGTCCTGCGTTATATCTCTCTCCCCGCCTTGCTCCCTCGTCCCTCTGCGGACGGTCCCTGTGCCTCGTTGGCCTGCTGTACATCGCTTCCCCAGCTTGGTTCTCTCTTCCCTCGGCCACCGCTATGCCACCATTTGTCACGTAAGACCCACTGCTAGCACGCGACCTGCATACGGGACAAGGGTTAATACCGACGCTCGCAAGCGTACCCACTCTTCACCCACTCAGGGGTCCCTCAAATGGGTTATATCTCTCCTCAAACCGTCCCAATATACCACCGCCACGAACAGCACACAAGTGAGCACGTGACTTTAGATATGCACCCAGGGTTAATACACAAAGGCTTCTCTAGCCAACCTCCCTTTCTCCTCTGCAAGGAACCAGCGAGTTAGCATTAACCCCCTACTCAATTGCACATCATAACCATCCACTGCCACCACCTGAGGTTATGCAGGTATGATAAAAGATCTTAGACTAAAATATCCGCCAGGGCCTCAGGTCCCTGTTTATTATAGGAAACACTATGCACTCTAACACACAATCAGTTGTAGTAACATGTGCCTGAATTTAGCAAGTTATTCTCTCCAGCGTGCACAAAGTTCATTCAGAGCCCAAAGCATTACTTATTAAATGGTTTAATATATATAAAAATACAGTGCTTGAATTACAGAAAAGGTATTACAAAATAAACATACAATTACAATATAAGGCAGAGCAGCTTCTTAAAATAAAAGGGGTAAAACAGAAAATCCTATACAGTACGTTACCACATGCTATGGATTTTTCCCAGAGAGGCACTGGTTCAGAAGAAGAGGTCTGCTATGCTTTTCCAAGCATGCCCCTGGACAGATCTGACTTGTAACAACCTCCCCCAGACTTAAGTACAATTCTTTTTTAGGGCCCCTTCATGAGCCCACCCCTTCTACAAAATACCTTGAAGCTGTTCTCCCCCAACCCTGTCTGTAGACCTTGATTAATTCAATTGACACCTTGAGTGGGCCATCCACACGGACCCCCCTCCCCAAGTAAATCCCTTTGAAATTCAGAGCAGTTCAAAGAAACAGTTCTGACCTGTTTCAGACTCAGCATTTTGTATTTTCCTTAAAAATGTAGCTCATTAACCCCTCAAGCACCAGAGGGATTAAAAATACCCAATATCTCATGACATTATCATGACAGTACTTAAAATGTCATTCGTTTTTAAGATCTCCTGCAAAGAGAAAATATGAGGGAGGAATGTAAAACAGAACCCTGCACACCAACATGAAGTATAATGAACAATAAAGAAGAGTTGGACAGACAGCACAAAACAGAACAGTTTGTAAATATATGGAGGGTAGGGGGAGAAACAGAAAAGTAATTTGCCACAGATGCCAAAAGTATAAGGCTAAAGTGGAGGATAAAGGGAACAACAGCTTCAGATGTTGAAACAGGTGCAGCCAAAGGGTGACCTTCTGAATTAGCTGCATAAAAGTTAATGCCAACTTAATGACAATGCAAAATATACTTTTACTATTCCAAATTGGCTCATATGAAATGTCTCAGTTATTTTCCTAATGCAGTAAATATAATGACAATTGTGCACACCACTAGTACGATACAACAAGATGGTGGTCCAAAAACATAAAAAAGATCAAACTTGATGATAAAAAAAAAAAAATTTGTGAGTAAAACATGTATTATGTTAACTACAGAATAAACAGCTGTCAGGGTCTGCAGTTTGGATGTTCCCCGTTGGCTCCAACAAATGCCTGAACTCCTTGCCTCCACCAAGATGGCAAACATCTGAGGTTATTTTGTCCTCACATAAGATGGCCAAAGTGGCTTCATTCCGCCCTCCCTGGACGGAGATTGTAATCGGCTGCACCTGTTCCTGACCTTTATAAGGAAGCTATTTCCATTCAGCCAGTGCCCGAACAAGGTGTCTTAGCTCTTGTGCTCCTACACCCTGTCTGGTATCCTGATACGCTTTGCCTTTGCTGAACCTTTGCCTGTGATTGAACCCTGTTTGCCTCTACCCTGCTCTGGACTTGGAACCGTGACCCTGACTAAGCTGCCATACCATGCCTTGATCTTGGAACCATGACCCCGAGAACGCTGCTGCACCCTTCCCTAATCTTGGAACCGTGATGCCGACTATGCTGCTACACCTTGCCCCAACCTTGGCTTGAGACCCAGATATTCTCCTTGATCAGGACTCAGTCCCTAGGCTAATGGTCAGTTCCAATATTCTGCCTCAGCCCAACGGGTTGGCCTCCTCGTTATAGACAAGCACCATCACAACAGCACATGCATTACCTCCACAGGCTTGTAGCATTACTTTTGGCAGTCATTAATTTTCATGCATATTGCTTAAACAAAGATTATAAGGATTCCTACTACTAACCTCCTTTAAAATCTGTCTCGCTTAAAAACTAATTTAAAATCACTGGTAACGTTGCACTGAAAATGTTCAACAAGGTGTGGAAAAAGTACAGAGTACATTCCAAAACATAAAATAAAGAAATTTTGGATTGATGGATGTCCAGTTTTACCTGCTCAGAACAATTTGTGTGTCAATATATATATTTTTTATCTTGCAGTTGAATTGTAAGAAAAGGGATGTCACTTCCATACATGACAGACACACCTAGAAATATGTGCACTTACAATCATAAATCTTAATAATCTTTCATACCAATTAGATTGTAAGCTCTTCGGAACAGGGACTCCTCTTCCTAAACGTTACTTTTATGTCTGAAGCACTTATTCCCATGATCTGTTATTTGTATTATTTGTTATTTATACGTTTGTCACGTGTATTACTACTGTGAAGTGCTAAGTACATTAATGACGCTATATAAATAAAGACATACATACATACATACATCATTTAAAAAAAAAACATACTAGTAATACCAGCAGTTATATGTTTTCAGTGTGCTACAGCAGGGGTGAGCAAACTTTTTATGCCGTGAAATTTCTCGGGCCCCCCCTGCCTAATGTAATCAAAATCACACGACGTCAGCGCACGTGAGCTGGTTCAGCCAATGGGGGCGCACCTGCTTTGTGACGCGTCCGCCACACGTCTACAATCTCCTGCAGCCAAGTTCACAAATCGCTTTGGCTGCAGGCGTGCGCGCAGGCAGTATACTGGTATTGGATCACTGTTTATTTTATTGTTTGCTGGCATCTGGTAATATGTTTTTTTCTGGTGCACAAAGGCAATAATTTTGAGGGGGCATTCATCCACCTCTTTGCTACATCCCTTCCCTTTCCCGCACCCCTTTTTTTCCTTCTCCCATTAGCTTTCCCCAGTGTCATCCACTCCTACCTACCAGTTTTATGTATTATTTATTTATTCCCGTTTTAAATGTTGCCCAGGGATCAGGGACCCCCATAACCAAACTCAAGGGGGGTGCTGATGAATCTCCCCTGCTGATCAATAGCCCGAAGTGACCCAAAAGCCCTCAATTCTGCCATCTCTGTCTGACCTTCATCCCTCGGTTTAGCCATCGTGTCTTTCCCTCCCCCCAGTGTATCTCTCTCTCTCACCTTCCCCCCAGTGTCTCTCACCTTCCCCCCAGTGTCTCTCCCCCCAGTGTATCTCTCTCTCTCACCTTCCCCCAGTCTCTCTCTCTCACCTTTCCCCCAGTGTCTCTCTCTCTCACCTTCCCCCCAGTGTCTCTCTCACCTTCCCCCCAGTGTCTCTCTCTCACCTTCCCCCAGTGTCTCTCTCTCACCTTCCACCCAGTGTCTCTCTCTCACCTTCCCCCCAGTGTCTCTCTCCCCCTCCCCCAATATGTCTCCCACCTCTCCATGTCTCTCTCCCCCCAATATGTCTCCCACCTCTCCATGTCTCTCCCCCCTCCCCCAATGTCTCCCACCTCTCCATCTCTCTCCCCCTCCCCCAATATGTCTACCATCTTTCCATGTCTCTCTCTCCCTCTCCCCAATATGTCTCCCACCTCTCCATGTCTCCCCCCCCCCCAATATGTCTCCCACATCTTCATGTCTCTCTCTCCCCCTCCCCCCAATATGTCTCCCACCTCTCCATGGCTCTCTCCCTCCCTCCCCCCAATATGTCTCCCACCTCTCCATGGCTCTCTTTCTCTCCCCCTCCCCTCAATATGTCTCCCACCTCTACACACACAACACACAACACACAAATACTTACTTTCACTTTTAAGCCTGCTTCAGTCCCCCATGTACACTGAAAACTGGGACAGGAGGAGGAGGGG
The DNA here is from genome assembly GCF_040206685.1 of Ascaphus truei. Taxonomy (NCBI): domain Eukaryota; kingdom Metazoa; phylum Chordata; class Amphibia; order Anura; family Ascaphidae; genus Ascaphus; species Ascaphus truei. The sequence goes on along the minus strand of NC_134486.1, from coordinate 133,326,015 downwards.
CTGTCTGTGTGCAGAGAGAAGCCCCGCCCCCGCAGCAAGGCAGACATCACACAGAAGCAGCCTCAGCACGGAGCTTCTGGCTGCCCGTGCACAGCTCTGCCCACCCCCAGGCTGCCAAGCACGCAGCCCGAGCCCCCCCTAAATAATCTTGCGCCCCCCCCCCAAGGGGGCGCATCCCCTAGTTTGCGCACCGCTGTGCTACAGTATTCTTGTTAAAACTGAAAGTAAAAACCCTCAGTACATATCATTTGCAGCCTTTTCTAGGATTGTGTTAGTGTTTCTCACAAGTGTTTTTATTTTGCTCATCCCACAGATATTCGTTTGCAATTAAATTAATTGAACAGTGTGTTTGCTCAGTTTACATTAAAGCCTTAAAGCTGCAGTTCATTCTTTTTTTTTTTTTTAATTTATTTTTTTACTTCAATAGTTTTATGTGTGCAATCTCTAATTACCTAAAGAACTGTATAGCTGCAGGTCAATTCGTTCTCCATGTATTGATAGGTCGAAATTTGGTGACATAATTAGTGAAGGGATCTGTTTATATTCTGCTTGTCTGTCAGTGGAAGCTCATGAATATTCATGAGCAATCCTGCATTGACATGTGCTAGAGGGAGGGCAGGGCTGACAAAGGGGTTTGCCAGGGCTTGTGACAGGACATGAAGGGGCAGTGCCTTAGCAAATGGCTGTTAAAATAGAATACAAGAAAATTGGTCTTTAAAAGTTGTTTTTTTTAAAACAGAAAATGCTAAAAGTATTTTTTCTTACTACAGAACTGATTTATTAAAAAAAAACACACATGCAGGATATTGACTGAACTGCAGCTTTAAACACATAATAAAACAGTATGTAATTTCCTTTGCTTTTCGCAACTTTTATCTTCCTTTGCTTTAGTGCTCTTTGCAGCAAGCTCCCCAAATATTATTACATTATTATTATTATTATTCTAAAATTGGAGTTGGAGATGTCCCCTGGGGATGTCCTGTTGCAATTAAATGGGCATCATGTTGATCTCCCTTTCTTGTCTGTCAATGTTTTTATTTCTCAGAGACCTTGCTCTTTGCAGCTCAACTTCTGAGGTCATTTTGTGAGGTATGTCAACAAACATATGCCCAGATCCACAAAACTCCATTATTGACTTAATAAGGCGTTATCTTAAGTTAACACATTGTTAAGTGCTAAAAGGTATTCAACCCTCACTAAAGCAGTGTCTTATTTCACTAGTCCCAAGTGCTATAAATATCCCTTCAAATACGTGGAGAGGCTACAATGCACAAAAAGGAGCTTGCCTGAGAAGATACCTGGGATATATGCTAATAGGATATACAAAGTATATTTAAATGACTCCTATTAGCATATATCCCAGGCATCTCAGGTGTGCTCTGTGAGCATAACGGTCGTTACTGATTTTGATAACATGACATTATGAGCCTGGACCTAATAGAGCTTTGTTGATCTGGCCCTGTAGTTTTAAATAGTTTTTTCTCAATACTTTGATAAAGGTTAGAGGTATCAGTGACCTACTTTGATTAAGCCGTTGAATGCTGGAGAGGCTCATAGCGCTTTTTTGGCAATGTGCTCAGTGGGTCTTTTTAGCAATGGCATTTTCCTAATTAAAGCTTTCAAGTTTTCTTCTTTGTTGGTTCTAATGAGAAATGTATGGTATTGTTCCTCTGGTATGTCTAGTGTATAGGTAGAAGTGGCAAAATAATGCCTTAAACTATGGCAATTAACAATTTATATGAAATAGTGGTGAAAATCCCTTTTGAAAAAAATAGAGCTTTGATAACCATACATTTAATTTATATGTACATTTTGTAAGTACAATGCATATATAATACACTAAGTCTAACATCCATCCCAAAGTTGACTAATTCAATAAAACGTAGATCAATAGAAAGGCAATAGAAATGTGATAATTAAAAAAAAGTAATCGAATCATGAGGTCAGTGGGCACTCAAGAAGATAGATTGTTTATATAAAAAAAAATCTCTCTTTATATATACACTACATATTCCCAATGCACGGTGCATATATTTCCATGTTCTAAGGCAATCCTGTAAAACATTTGTTGATAGATCAGGGTGTGATTATAAATTATAGCATTTGTCATGGTTTTTGGTTGCTCAACCAATTTGTGCCTTACACATTAATATTTTGTGATGAGTATAAAAAAGTAATTTTACCTTCACATGATCGCCCATCGGGTGAAGTGGTAAAACCTTGCTCACAGATGCAGTGGAATGCACCATCAGTGTTGAGACATTCCCCATTGGGAGAGCAGAGTTCTGACTGTTCACACTCATTGATATCTGAAAGACAACAACCGTTCACATGCTAAACCAAAAGCTTTCTTTCTTTAATACAATGCAATATGGCAAGTGGAAATCCTTCCCCTGGAAATAGTGAATGTTGTTTTTGATAAATACTGTACCATTGCTAATTATTTTTTAATACCTTTCATCTTGCACTTTGACGTCTCAACAGTCAATGAGAATCTACCAGGCATGCAATGTGGCCTGTATCTATATACAGCAGTACATTCAAGGACTCAATTAAGTTTCCTAGGGTATCTAGCAAATAAAAATACCACTTGTGAGCACATTCACATGTCTCAGACAGGTCTGCAACTCTGCTTTTCACCATTATCTCTTAGCATACAGTGCTTCCACTGCAGCCAGGGATTCTGGGAAATGACATGCAAATGAGCACACAGTGTCACCTTCTGCTTCATATCCATTTTAACATGGACCCCTATAAGCTTATGCCATCCATATTTCACTACTTTTCAGCACAGCCTGGGTTACAGAAGTGTGTAACCAGTAAACCTATTCACAGACAGCTATTTCAACCTTTTGAGTCTCATAAGTGTGAGAATGGTTATACAGGCTTTGCAATGTGAAGCTGGGAAAGGTTTCAACCACACATAAGTTATGGTGAGTAAAAAAGTGAGAAAAGTCTTCCACCGTACGGCATACAAACTAATGTAACTGTTATTTATCAAGGTTTACTAGCTGCCAAAGTGGGGCAATGCGATTGTTGTAGCTACCACGTCATGAAGTCTGCCACGAGAGGGAACGCCATGACATAGTGGCTACATCATAGGCTTTTTGCTCATTTACTAGGGGAGATCACTTTCAGCGCTCCTCTGCAGAGCTGAACACAATCTACATGGAATGGAAATGGAAGAGAAGCCCCTTTGGCAATCAACGGGTTAAGAGATCTCTTCTTGACATTTCCGATGCTGTTTTTTAGTAATATTTTTAAATCCACCAATCTGTTTAGGAGATACAAGTGTTTAGAACATTAAGTATTCGTCAAGGCCAAGTAGAGCTTTCCCGGGGGACCAGTGCGGTCTGAGGTTACCAGGATAAGCTCAGACCCTGGAAATTGAGAAATCATTCTTTTTAACACTGAAAAAAACATTAACAGAAAAATAGAAGGACATGCTCAGGGGGGCCAGATATTATCATTATATGCTTTAAAATCGCCTTGAAACGGCATCTGGGAAGATTATGGTAATTCTTAATGAAAATGAAACCACATTCTATTACAGTGTACTTTGTAATTAATGCAAAAGCCCTAACTCAGACTAAGATTTTAAAGAATAGCCGACATCTAGTTCCTAACGGGAGTAAATCTTCAATGTATGCCAACAAGGGTGTCTATTAAAGCTTTCTCCAAATGAATTTGTTGAGACAGTGCCAAAGCAGTATGATAAAAATGCTTTTGATGGAAACTTTAATGACAAATCGGGTTCCTAACTCCCTCAACTGCTACAGTACCTGTTCCTAAAGACAAAAAGCAAGTCCAGAAAGTCTACGATTTAAAAAATATTTTTTTTTAAATTGACAGTCGACGCTTGGGACACTCGTGCTGCGTGCAGACAACTGTTTAGAAACCAGCACAGGCTGACTACTAATAAAATTCCAGCAAACCATTGTTCAATGTTGAAAACGAATCAAATGTATTCATTTGCAAATCCACAAGCAGGATGATTTAAACACTATTGATTGCCAGAAAAACCTTAGCCTGCCTAATGCATACAAGTTTGCTACAGTATGTTGAAACTGCAATTCTTTTAGGATTGGTTTTGGAAGCTTCAATGTACATAATCAACTTGTATGGGAAGACTTCAATTCAATTACGTGATTCATAAGATACATCATATTTAAATCAAATTATAATTCTTTGTGGTTTTTGTACATGGGTTCTATTTGATACTCTCCAATAACAATTGATTCTAATACAAATTCTACCCAGCTCTGTCTGGAGTTAGGACAGAATTGGATTATAGTCACATCCTGCAAAAGTTTTCCATGACTAGAATTTATTGTACAATACCATGACACCTTCTTCCCTCTACCAGCTGGAAGCCATCTGGACAAGTGCATTCATAAGACCCATCCGTATTGTGGCAGCTTCCTCCTCCCTGGCAAGCTTCATCCTCTTCCTGGCATTCATCTATGTCTGCAATCAAATTTTAAGCAAACAAAACAATAATTTCATGATTGGACGGCCCGTTATTTTAAAATCATGATACATTTCAGTTTGACATAAGATAATTGCTCTACTGCCTTTCAGACAACAAAAAGAAGCAGGAAAAAAAAGTAATTTTAGCAAAATGCGTGTGGGGATCTTTTATTTTTGTCTTCTGAGGTTTCATGACGCCATTTTACTTGGATGCAGATAGCACTGCAGATTTAAAAATTATAAACTGTTGCCAGCAGCAGTGCAAATGCATTTATATTTCTGGACGGGAAATTCTCTGTCAATATAAACGACACCGGATACGTAAATCATGCTAGTTTGCCATGACATTAGAATGCACCATTCTGCTTTGAGACAGAATATTTTAAGAAAGGGATTTTATAGTGAAAATACAATGAAGATTAGATGTGTTAAATACAGGATACTGAGACTGTACCAGGGATAATTCCAAATAGCAGGGGGTTTTCATTTATGCCCCGGTAATATACTGTAGTAATAGTATTTAAAACCTGGCTGCCCTGCCCTGGGACACTATGAAGATAGTTTTGGTCCCTTTCTCAAAAGCGAACACCATAAGTGCTGAAAGAAATCATGGGTGGTCTCCTTTATCAAAATATGCTGACGGAAATTCCCACAGATATCAAATTGCATAGGGGTTGGTAGTTTAAGTAAATACAATGCTAGAACAATGGTTACATTATCAAAAAACAATAATTTGTCATGTAAACAAAAATAATAGTGGGTCACGTCCTGAAGCTGAGTGCAACTTCATTTCCAGACCTTTAACCACTTCTACATTAGAAATTCCACAACACATTACTGCTCTGTCATTTCATAAGTGATCACATGATCCTGGTTCACCCCAGTTTTGGGGAACTGAAGCGGATGACCTCCTTTTCTGTTCCGGTACAGAAAGTTGCAGTCTAAATCAACCCAAGCAAGGTCTGACTTACAGTGAAGGTCACAAGAGTCCAAAAGATAATGCTATGGATATGATTTTCCTTCTTTTACTTCCTGTACGTCTTGGGAAATACCCAGTTTAGCTAGATTAATATAACCTAAGCATTCTATTTCCACCCATTACTAAGTTTTTTACCTATCAAAAATGTCAAAGTATAATGTCTAAAATCTATATACTCCACATAAAAACAATATAACTTACATACAGTATATACAAAATACATTCAAATCTGTTTCTAGAAACATCGGCAGTTAAAACTGAACCTTTTTTCACAGTGTGTATTGATCATTTCCACCAAAAGATACAAATCCTTAGTGATCCTTAGTGAACCATTCATTTTTCATATAACCACTTTTTCCCCACAACAACTTAATTGTCATTGATAAAATGTAGTGACTATAATAATAGTAAAACCAATAATAACGAGTACTAATTTGTAAGTCTCCTGGGTAAAATAGTCAAAGACATACAGGACACACAGGACATACAGTATATATATATATATATATATATATATATATATATATATATATATATATATATATATATACTGTATATATAAAGCAGAAAATAGCCGTGTTAGTCCAGTTGCGATAGTGCAGAATAAATGAGTTTTTCAGTATTAGGTGATACCTTTTTTATCGGACTAACAATTTATGTCATAGGACAAGCTTTCGAGAGTTATCCTACCCTACCTTATCTACAGTAAATATCTGTTGTTTTTTTTTTTCTTCCTCTCTCTACACTGTTTAACCATTGAATCCTTTGTATATCAGTATTGCTTGACCTGAAGAAGAGAGGATAATTCTCGAAAGCTTGTCCTATGACATAAATTGTTAGTCCAATAAAAAAGGTATCACCTAATACTGAAGAACATATATATATATATATATATATATATATATATATATATATATATATATACATACATACAAATTTAGATTTAGTGACCGATGCTCAAGCGTGTCTCCCAACATCATTGAAAATAACTATTTGCGTATTTCTGAAACATGATGTCCATGCGGCCATATGAGACCTGATTTTCACATGGGTTAGTGCTATCTCACACTAATTAGACTCTTGACAAAGGGTACTTTTGCAGCCCAAAACATTGAGTCTCCTTCCAAGGTGTCAGCCTGGCACTTATCTTATAATACTGGTGAGGTTTATTGAAAATTGCTATTTTTGTCATATCAAATTTCTTATATGCTTATATTGCATTTTTTTCTACTTGCAATCATTTTGACACTTCTTGTTATGATTGCATTTGGATAATTCATAAACGATTTATTGAAATGTGCCTCTTTTTGCTTGATTATCTGTACTGATGACTTTAGAACCGTATAGTTTTTACGAGTAAGATAATAGACCACACACACTAACTTCAATGAATCAGTCATTCTACAGATTCTGTTCCTCGATTCATAATTACTTCAATCATAATGGCTTTCAATCAGAACGATAACAAAGCAGTGCTCTAAAATGTTTGTTTTAACATAATTCAGCTTTCAATTTCCATCAAGTGGAAAACACATGGGAAAATGAAAAACAGCTATCCATCGATGCCCACACATTGATGTTTATAATATGTTTCGTGTCTACGTTTGATTAGACATCAATTGCATAATAGTGCAACCCTGGTAGTCCAGAACTAATTACTGCAAGAGATACGTTTTTAAGTTTTGAAGCATTGCCCAATCTACGATAGAATATGCATCCTGATTCCCAAAGTGGTCTGAATATACAGTAAACTGCTCTTAGCATGGGGGATGTTGCATGTGTTTTACAGATCATACTTCTGTTTCATACAGACAGCAAGGATGAAACAATAACTCACACACGAAGATGCACTCAAAATAAATTATTTTCCAGTTCCAGAGTGTCGTGGCTGTGAGGAAGAAGTCGCTTTGCAGTAGAAGGGGCAAAAATGAACTAAGGACAGTGGAATGTTTAATAGGTCTAATGTAGCTCATTGACACTTTAACTCTTTGAGTGCAGCTGCACGTGACCGCGTCTCCTAACCAGTTATGTGATTGCTCCCTCACTGATGACAGAATAGAAGGGGAGGAGTTATCCGCCTTCTGTCCGCCATAAATGCAGATCACATTGTTGGCGCAGGACGTGATCTTCTTTAAGAAACAAGCATTATATTTTTTTTACATAGCTATTATGTCATGAGGCACCCAGGGCATCAGAGCCTGTGACTTAGTGGCACTCAAAGAGTTAATATATATATATATATATATATATATTTTTTTTTATATATATATATATATATATAATAATTTATATTTTGTTTCAACCGAAAATCGATTCTATGAAAAACAAATGTTTTGAAAGGGGTTTCAACCTTAATATATTTTCATATTAAGATGATTTGTCAGTCTCTAAAGCTGCAGGTTAATAGTTTTTCTTTTGATCATAGATTCATTATGCCATATTTTTTGTTTTTAATAAATAAACATAAACATAAGCAGCACATAAGCCTACATTTACCTGAACCGAAGAATAACATTCATAACATTATTACATAATACAAATAAGTAAAGTCCTCTGCAATTGAATATATATATATATATATGTGTGTGTGGGTTTCTGTACACACTGTATCAGTTATTCTACTAACCCCTTTGCACTCAAAGGCTTCATATTACAATTTCGGATGGATTTTTTACCGCCACATTTACCTTCACATTGGTCTCGGGCTGCAGATACTTTGTAACCTTGACTACAAATACATGTAAAAGATCCCTTTGTATTCCGGCACTGACCATGACTGCATAGGCTCTTGTCTTGGCATTCATCGATATCTACAAAAAAACAAGCAGTGAGAAACTAGTGTATATTATTTTACTGACCTATAGTATTTCTCTGAATATCACATTCACATTATATATACTTAATACTGTAACTTCCTCCATGCCAGTAATGTACAGCACAGAAATAGGTTCATAGAAACACAAACGTTAATTTTTTTACATCAACGTTTCTGAAACATAAGAAACTATGCTTGCATTTTTATAGGAATTAAGAAATAAATTAAATATTTTTCCAGTAACAAATGGATCCATTTAATTTTTTTTGGACATTAAAGGAATATATAAAAAGAATAAACAAATGCATTCCCTTTTATATCATTTTTTGTAATAGATATTCTAACCAAAAAGAAGTGCAGAATAAATGAGCTCTAGGTGATATCTTTTTTTATTTGGACTACCAAGTGATATTCTTTCGACAGTTCTCGCTCTTCCTCAGGTCAGCAAGACCAGCCAAGAGATACAAATCCCTTTACATGTAGGCTCCATTCATTTCTTATTTAGCTACGTCATCCTCACAACAACTTAACTTCATAGTCATTAATTCATAGCCCTTTATGAACAATGTACTGTACATGTACAGAAATGCGATGTAACATTATAGAGTAATGATAGTAGAAAAGAGAATCCTAGAACAACACTTAATGGCTCGAGATCTCCTGAAAGAAATTGTCCGTATACTTACCATCACACCGTTCCCCGTGTGCAGCTAGTTTAAATCCCTGGCTACAGGAACAGGTGAATGAACCTTCAATGTTTTGGCATTTGCCATTTAAGCATAGATTGCCACGCTGACATTCATCTATATCTGTAAGTAGAAACATGTATTTCATGAGTATATAGAAGTTATTGGTATACAACTCTACATTAGATCAACAATACTTTTGAGCATTTTTCTCTATATTAACCAGATCGTTACCCTATATCCAATGCAGAAGTACATTTGTTGTCACCATGGGTATCAGTTATTTGACTATATAGAGGCACGGCAAAAGGCAACGTATCGCACCAACACACACGCACTACGTACGTACATAGCTGTGAAAGGTTCCAGTACGCAAACTGGTTTTATTTCATGAGTCAAAAATATATTTTAATAGATAATTAAAGATTAATTAAGTAATTAGTAATTAAGATAGTCTTCCAAATGGGGAATCTTTCTTATGATTGAGACTTGACTGAACTACAAATACTGTACACACAACTATATTTTCTGCCGATTGCAAATCCACAGATTTATATTTAGAAGTATTTTGAAGGGAAAATAAATAGATTGTGTGCGAGACCCATTGGCCAATATTGACTAAGCAGCCTTTTGCCATAAGACATCCTGGTGCTGGAAGACACCTTACATCCCTTTGACTTAAAGGGGTTGTAAGAGGTCTTACAGATATGGTAGTTGCCTTATGGCAGAACACAAAAATAAAGAAGCGCAAACTCCCATAGTGTGATTAGTATTAAATAAAATATAAATCAACATCAGTTCAAAGTTCAAAAAACTTCTATATCAAGTGCCGTATGGCAGAGGACTTTATATTACTCAACATGTTCACAGCACATACGGAAACACAAGCTTCCTGTCCCAGAATTCGATTAAAACTAAAATAACGTTGAGAGGGAAGGTTCCATTACCAAGACATTGTTTGCCGTCTGAGCTTGATTCATAACCCCTATGACATGTGCACTTGTAGGATCCCTCTAGATTGTAGCAGTCCCCGTTGGAACACGTTAATGTGTCTTCCTGGCATTCATTAACGTCTGAAATAAAAAAAACGGGCACCACGTGTTAATCAAACAAGTATACTTTCTGAAGTGAGGATGTCCACGCGTAGACAAAATATGAGGAGTAAAGTAGATAATTCCTTTACTGTTCAAAAAAAATGTTAAAACCGAGAAAGAGAAAAATTTTTTTGTCAGGGCTAGAAGTCATGGATATATACAGTAGGTAACAGTATTTGATGAGATAGTTCCGGTGGATGTGAACTAATTATTATACCATCTGTTTATTTATTTTTTTATTAATGATTAAAGGCAGTAAGGCTTGGCAGTTAAACTGGTGCACAAAAAAAGTCGAAATAAATCCCTTTTTAATCCAGTATGTGTGTCATGTTAAATATATCCCTAATTGTCTTCCAAGTGGCAAAGCTTTCATATGACTGACACTTAACATGACTACATATACTGTATACACCAGGGGTAGCTAACTCCAGTCCTCAAGAGCTACCAACAAGTCAGGTTTTGTGGATATCCCTGCTTCAGCACAGGCGGCTCAATCAGTGGCTCAGTCGAGAGTACCACCCCTGGAATACACTAACTTATTTTATTGGTATATGCACAGATTGGTATATGCCCAGATATACAGTATATGCATTTTAAAGTGAACCGTTCTCACTTGCATATGGGAACAGACCAAAAGCAGTGCACATTACGTTCATACTGTATACTGAGTGGACCTACAGTGTCTCAAAGTAGCACTTTTATGTTTATTTAAAATACAAGGCATTAGTAGTGTAGATGCAGTTCTAACCACATAGATCTCAGACAGCAGCATGGTAATTGTCAGAGTTTGGGGAGGAGTGTTCATGAATAGGGTTGCCAGATGGCTTCTCCAAAAATCCTGCACACAATGGTGAAAGGTGTGACGCGCTCGAGAAAAGTTCGTGGGGAGGTAAGTTATATATAAATGATTTGATCGGCATTTTTTCTAAGTTTTACTCTGTGTGCACCAATTTGCAAGACTTCATATATTATATCATAAAACCAATTTCTTGGGACTGGGCGCCCTCCCTAGAATTTTTTTACGTAAACGATTTGGAAATGGTGCAAATTGGTGCACACAAAGGTAGGGGACGTACTTCTTCAGGGAAGGGTGGTAGATTTGTGGAATAGCCTCCCAAAAGACGTGGTAGGGGCTAATACAGTAAGGGAATTCAAACATGCTTGGGATAGATATAAGGCTATGCTAAGTACGAAAGAAAGCCAAGGATCAAATAGGTTCTGAGGTTTTAAAAAAGATAGGAACATGGGCAGACTAGGTGGGCCAAGAGGTCCTTATCTCCTGTCAAATTGTATGTTTCTATGAATTCTATAGTAAATGGGAAAATTCCCGCTTGTGATATGTTAATGATGCACAAAGACTGGGAAAGTGATGCATGTTTGGCCCCTTTTTCATAACCCGGCACTTTCTATAACTATTAAGTGATCCTTAAATAAACCTATAGTGACTATTTCCTTGGGACTGTAACAAGAACTGCTCACAGAAATTACAATGAATCCCTATTGTGCTGTAGGAGTGAAGAAAGTGCAATGTAAAAATAAATAAAATGTTTGCTTATAATTAAGGTTATACATTTCATACATGACAGCTGATGAGGAAAAAATGAAACTTACCAAAGCACCTTCCATTGCTTCCCCTGTATCCTTCTGCACAAGGAACACATGCATAAGACCCTTGAGCGTTAACGCATTTGTCATCTGGGCAAGTGCTCGGAGACAGGCACTCATCAATATCTGTGCAGATAAATAAGTCATTGTAAGTCAAATCTCTGAATACTCCCTTTCATATACATACATACATACATACATACAGTAGTGGATTTTCCATTAGGCCCAGGGGGTGAAAAAAATGTCCGCCCCATATACATTTGCTGCGTTCTTGGGTCAATCAGGCCTAATGGGAAAGCACTTAGCTGTGGTGGCCACCTCTTTGCGGCCGCCCTCCTTCTGAATCGCAGCGTCCGTCAAATGACGTTACCAACGTGACGTCACACGGCGCCTCGTTGCCATGGTAACATGACGTCGTGCGACATCACGTTGGTGACGTCCACGGTGCCATTTGACACTGCAATTTGGAAGAAGAAGGAGGGCGGCAGCAAGGACGCGGCCACAACACGTAAGTGCCTAGGGGTGGCGGGTCTTGAAATCCGCCACTGCATACATACATTCATAATGTCATCAATGTATGTAACGCTTTACAGAATTATAATACAGGCATTACAGGGAGATAATATACAAAGTTACATAAGTGAGTTAAACAGAAAGTAGACAACGGTACAGTAGTAATTATGGAGTCTATGCACCCATAAAGCTTACAATCTAAATGTTCTTTAATTAAATGTACTGTGCTACAGATTGGGCCTAGAAAACTGAACAAATGGCATACAGTTAATGGACATAAATGTTGTTTTCTTTCTGTAGAAGGAAACATTTCTGCTGTTTGTGATTCCCTTTTAGTGCACTAGCAGTAACGTGCATTCACAAGCTTTTGAGCGCTAACCTCCTACCTTTATCAGGTAAAAGGGAGAAGGTTAGCTCCTGAAAGGTTGTCACTGTAAAATTTAGTTAGCACACTCAAAATATGCTGTTACAAGTCATTATGGGGGATATTTATTTAAGTCTCCTGGCTGCAATGCTGGGGAAAAGAAACTGCACCAGATTTACCGTATTAAGGAGAAACATTCCCATTAAAACAAATGGGATTTTCTTCATTCACAAATATGGTCGTATTTTTGTAGCAGTTTTGCCCTGGTTTTGGAGTCGTTTGATAAATGAAACATTTCAGCAGTAACCACTTCAGTAATGGCCTCGACGTTAGATACACAAATGTAAGTAAACTTTATAAGCAAATGTTGAAGTTATATGCACTTAAGACTCGATTCCTAACAGAAGGCTTGACAAGGCATGAATATATGTGTCGCCAGTGATTTGGTAACCTTCTAACAGTGTAAAGTACATAACAATATAAGACAAGCATTGCAACTTGAAATTGGATATCTAGGCGTGTGACATTTGCCAGCTGGGAGATCACAGGAATGCAACATGGAGATTCTTTTGTTTCCAACAAGTCCTTTCAAGAATATAATAATCACAAAGCATAGAAATCCTGTATTTTATAGGGTGGCTTTCAATTAATATGCAGCACTTGACAGCTATTCATTTACCATGGATCAATGACTAACTAAATTATTTGGGCTTGTTAGACTAGCTTAAATGCATGTAATCACCCTTGCAGTTTCAAACTGTGTTGGGCCTAAATCTGTGGAAAGTTTCAGCCACTCAAACAGTGCTACTTCAATAAATATTATTCTATTTTTGACTTTTCAATGGCGCAGCAGCAACACCGAAAGCTAAAGTTCATAAATGTCCATATACCGCAATTAAACACATGCCGTGGATGCTACCTACACTAAATGTTTCAGCTAATGACAAACATATTGTACCTCCCAGATTTATTTATTTATAAAATATTTTACCAGGAAGTAATACATTGAGAGTTATCTCTCGTTTTCAAGTATGTCTTGGGCACAGAGTTAAGACAAATAATACATGTTTACAAATACAGTTACATAAATGAGCAGGGTATACATTATATACAAGACATTGCGTGCACAGTTAAAGATAATATATATTCTGGGCGTATGAAACAGTTACAGACCACGCGGAGGACAGGAGAAGAGCAAGGTATCAGAGCTGCTGCACGTTAAATCCCCCTCCTAGGAGCAGAGACTGCAGAGAAGCTCTAATAATAACTCGCGGGCACTCACAGCGGCAGTTGTTGTGTCTTGCACGAGGCAGACTTTTTACATCAGACTACAAGTCCACACAGACCTCGGAGACATCCCCTATCTCATTAAAACTCCTGACGAAGCATCTGGCGAAACGCGTAGAGTTTGAAGAGAGAGAACAAGCTCTGAAGGACTGGCAGAACTCGGTCTTAGATCTCTTCCATTGGGAACTTCCGCCCTCAGCCGTGACGCGATAGCGGAAGTGACGCGACGGCTGTGACACACGCGGAAGAGAATCCTGAATGCTGTGAAGCTGCCTACACCTACACCAATATACAACGAGCTGCGGTTCTCTCTCCCCCACCCGATTTATACATGGCGAATGTGAGTGTGATATACTCGTGTTATTTGTATGCATAATACATTATTGGAATAGTATGCACTATTGTGGCTTTTCTTCTTATCCATACATATCCGTGCCTTGAGGGATTTCCCTGCTACCATTTAAAGGGCTCCAGTCAGAGAGAGAAGGATCTCTGACACGTGATATTTTCTGCGATCTATGTGAGTTCTATTCTATAGATTACATCTACTTACACAGTGTTTACCATCTGCACTATATATTTGTTATTCTTTTTTGCATATTTTGCTACACCTACCTGCGCTCCTCCTCATCTCCAAGAAACAATCTACCCTTCTGGGACCTGGAATTGTCCCATCAGAGGAAGTTGAGCTGCTTTTACACACATTTATTTTTTCACTATTTCACTATTGGTGTTATATTGTGTGTTATTAGTTGTATTCCCAACAACAATATTGGTTCACCAGGGAGCGCCCAATCCACTTCCCCACCTCACCCCTTCACCTTTCCTTCACATCCCCTTGTTTTGCATAAAATGTGTGACAGCCTTAGATTTGAAAGAACTTAAACTGGTGGTAGATGTAAGAGTCTCTGGTAGTTGTTCCAGTTTTGGGGTGCAGATGGTTGGCTCTATGACCAAATGATAAGGGATTTAGGTGCTATTCACTAAAAGGAAATCTATGTAATTGTTTTTTAGCACCCATTCACTTAAAGTGTTGAGCAATAACGCCTGTCACATTTAATTTAATAAATCACTTAAAAATGATGCTAGCAACTAGTTATCCCCATAAAATCACCCACTTAATTTAAAGGATCAATTCCCTCTGAACCCCCTCTTTAACATGCATGGGGACCAGGGGGTATCCGTAACTGAACTACGTTCATTCGCTCTTGGAACCCACTGGTTCCCAAGATACTTAGCAGAGAAGGTGTTGCCTGGACCTTATGGAGGCCTGAGTGACGCATTTTGTTTCCCCTGGAGGGGACATTACAGGTGGCGCCTGCCCAATATGTATCTTGAGAAACCAGGGGTCACCGGAGCCAAGATTAACGGTGTTCAGCTCTGTAGACCCCCTGCTTTCTATACATGTAAACACACAGGAGGGGTAAAATTGAGCACGGGGTACTGCCCCATTAAACAAAGGTTATAATATCCTTACTAATCCATTGTGGTGATACCACCTTTATTTTATTAATTTCTGTTGCATCTGTTGTATCTTTGCAATTAAAAACGAACCCCTGCACAACGGAGAAGGACCCACAATGCATTGCAAAGTTCTGTTTGAGCAAAGAGGTTACGTAACATCCCCTGTTTGCACCACTTGCATGCTAGGGAAACAGACTGTATTTTATGGTGTGATTTGTTGCGAAAAATGGCTATTTTATGAGTTGCAATTTGCCTTGAATCTTTTGCAAGTTAGTTATTGTGCAGTGCACTTTGATTCAATAATTTCAAAACTGGTATTTCTTTCTCTGAGTTTTCTCTCTGCTGTACAAAATGTTCTTGTTCGAGGTGAGGTTTATTACACCACTGTAACATTTGAGTAATAAATGAAGTAGAATTTGTTCGAATGTCACAGAAATTGAGTTATTTGTAGGATTCAGCGTAAAACATTGTTTTAGTGCTCTGAAGTACAATACATTCCAATGACTGTACACTGTACCTTAACAAATGGTTCAGGACACTTTGAAGCGCGTACCTGCAGGTAATGTTTAAGGCTGAAATGACTATATTTCGTCCAACTAAAATAAATGTCTTCATTTATCAAAATACTGTATATATTAAAAAGAAATATAATATTCAGCAAACTCAAAGAACATTGGTCACCGCCCTGCGACAAAAACTGCTCTGGTTTACTGTGGCATTCATTTTTATTATGACCAAGACATGTCATAAAGTGACTAAATATGTTAACTGAAGTCGATCGCGTAGATTCCTCACCTTCACATTGACCTCTCCTGTTCATGCGGAAGCCACTATCACAGTATTCACAACGGAAAGAGCCAACGGTATTGATACAGAGCCCATCACCGCACACCTGTAGTCGCAAGCACTCATCCACATCTGGAAGTAAATCAAAACATAGTCTTATTACAAGGTGGCACAAAAGACCTTATGGGGCTCGCCTTAAAAATCCTGAGAAAGACACACACTGTGTATTTGTTAACAGTTTGTTAGTTTGCAAGTGATGCCACCATATGCTGCAATTTACTCTACTGTGACATGATGTTCCAGTATTGTTACCGGATTCTAGGAAAAATATGTATTATGTCGTTTTACAACCAGAATTTAATCTAGAAGAGGAGAATCTGTAGAAGGAGATAAGCAGTGCACTTCTGAAATGAACAGGCTCAGCAACGGAAACATTTAAAAAGAGACCCTTTGGCAAAGTGCTTCACGCACGAAACGCGTCAGAGTTTTTTCCTGGTCCTGCTTGTGATTTTTTGCTCCACTGATGCCAATATCACAATAAATTTTTACTTTTACATTTGTCCGTTGCTGAGCCTGTTCATTTCAGCAATGCCCTGCTTATCTCCTTCTACGGATTCTCCTCTTCATGATTACTGCAGCAGGATGCACACTACAAGGAGCCCTGCACCTGCTCACCCTGAGTACAATTGACTAACAGACTCTGTTTGCTCACCGGAGTCTATACAGCACAGGATACCATCTGATTGATCACGCACAGTCTTACCTTCCAGGGCTGGTTAACCATTATCTGTGGGGAAGGGATTTGTGTTCCACCTGTCCTCACCAGCCAGGAGGTCTCACATGTCCCTCACATCCCTCACTAGGCACCAGGCCCACATTCAGGAAGGTTGTTCATATAATTTATAGTGTGTAGTCCTTTGCTATTGGTACATACAGATAAGTCTTCAGAAGACTATGGACTAAAGAGTGTTTATATTGGACATTCCTATCAACATTGCGGTATATAGGCTCTGTAGCACTGTACTGGACATTGAACTTCTTGTTTCTATATCATTTAATCTATTTTGCAGAATCAAATCTAGAGTTCCAGAGTATTTCGCAAGCCTTTTTTTCCATGTTAAATATCTAAAATATGACACATTCTACGACTCTACTAGTCACTGCAGGAGCCAATTTTCAGCTTTTTTTAAATCAAAAAGGTCAAAGTAGTTAAGGCTTTATTAAATAATAGAATATAAGCAGGCCTAAAATTGTGGATATATACGTCCTTCTACCCACACTACTCTATTACTGTAGTTACAGATTTAACCAGCAATACTACATTTCCCCCTTATTTTTATACGTAAAGCATGTGGCAATGTATAATGCAATAATGCAATCTGTAAAAATCTTGATTGTCTGACTAATATAATGGCTGCTTCAGTCAGTGTAACTCAGCAGCTACAATGTATCCTTATATTACTAAGGTAACATTATCTATTGTTACAGTTTGCAGCTCAAACTGCTGGGAATATTGGCAAGAAATGATCACAAACAGGAAAGTGGTGCAAAGATCTTGCACTGCTGGGGAGGTGGGCTCAAACCTGCTATAGAAATCAAAAGATACTTTAAAAATAATTAAAATTACATTAATTATTTATTGAATAATAAAAAATAAAAAAATACAGTAAGTATCATCTAATACTACAGAACTGATTTATTTTAAAGAAACTTAAGCTTTCACGTTTTGCTGTTTCAAAATGTTAGGCTTATTGAGGATTCTGTCATTTGTTGGTTTTCTTTTAAATTCTCAGATTTGTTATTTACCATAACCTGTAGTTTTTTTCTTGCCAGAATAACTTACCAATACAATTGGTTCCTTCTTCATTGGCCATGAATCCCGCTTGACAAATACACAGGAAACTTCCCCTTGTATTTTCACAGTGGCCATGTGAGCAGAGATGCTGTGTCTGATGGCATTCATTGATGTCTGTGAAAAGAAGCAACAATGTAAAACACAAACCATTAAAACCCTAATAGGTAGAATCCTTGTTTTTTTTTTTTGTATTCTCTGTCAAAATATACATTAGTTTGCATTGATATCCCTTTTATTTGACGAACCCTTATTATTGAACAATAGATCATATCTTTACATTAAGAGCGTTTAAATGGTCTACAGTGTTATTAGATTACACAGTGTGTAAACCTAAAATGCATATTCTATAATACTCCCTTTAAAAAAAACAAAACGTAAAGGCTAAACCTTACATTTATTGTGTGTCAGAATACCTCCTCACCACCTCAATACAGACCACCTCCTAAACCATCATTACTTTGCTATGTGTTGGAGGTCCCTTTGGCAGCTATGGGGTTAAAGCAGACAACATGGATATTGGTGCAATGCTTATAAAGTGTCTGCCCTGAGAGGATGTAGAGGTGGTTAACCAGGATAGATCAGATGAATGTGTGGGCTGGTGAAGTTTTAGCCACAAATGTCAAAATGTGGTTACTAAAGCAAACTACTAAGGTGGTCATGTGTGTGCCTGCATTAATGCTTCATTTAAAAGAAATCTGATGGGCCCTGTCCTCTTCCTTATTTTTCCTAACACACTTTAAAGGAAATCAAAACATTAACAGTGGCTACAAGAGAGCAGTAAATACAGTGAAATATAACACGCCATGTACCACCAAATGTGTACAGCTGCGACTCTATCTCATACCTACAAGTATGTGTACTTTACCAGCAATAACTTTAGTACAGCAATTCAACTAGAATATATGTTTAGTGAGAATATTATGCATGTTGTCACTTTGCCTAGGTTCTCCTCCCTCCCACAGCAACTTGTGACTAAGTAGCTACAACATTGTGAGTAATACAGCAAAGGACAATGGTTCCATCAGAGGTACTGGCATCACACGTTGGGAGCTTCTGATCTGTTACCAGTAACAGAAGTTAGCATGAAGAAGTAGCTTTGTTGCAAGAACACTGCTTAATAAGCTAGTGAATCTAGTTCTAATGTCATAGTCAGCTATCCGAGTGCCCTTTTGAAAAAGCACTTTCTCTTCCTGTGCCTCAGGCACCGAATTTACATCAGAGCAGAGTCTCATTGTGCCTGCTAAACATCTATGTACAACGCACAATACTTTATTATTAGTATATAAGAAAATCAACATATGTAAATATAAAATACACACACACACACACACACACACACACACACACACACACACACACACACACACACACACACACACACACACACGTTCTCTTCCATATTATACACACACACACACACACACACACACACACACACACACACACACACACATACCCCTCCCCCCCCCCCACCCCTTTCATTTTATGCTTAATCATTTTGGCTCAGTGAGACAAGACACTGACTCTGGCACTGAGTTTGAATCAGGGGAACTTGGTTCAATTCCCGGTGTCAGCTCCTTGCGATCTTGGGCAAGTCTCCTTATCTCCCTGTGCCTTAGGCACCAAAAACATAGATTGTAAGCTCTACGGGACAGGGACTGTGTCTGCAAAAATATCTCTGTAAAGCGCTACATAAAAATCTAGCAGCGCAATACAAAACAAACAATTATTATTATGTTATAAATTGCCAATATTATTATCTTATTTTTCTAGAGCTGTGTTACAGTATATGACTCCAAATAAGAAGGTATATAGGCATAAATTATTCTGTGCTTCACTGTGTATAATGGATTGTGGAAGATATGGCTGCAGAAGTGATGTTTCAAGAAAACCTACAAATTATGCATTTTTTTTTTGCGACTAATGATGGGCTAGGAGCATATCAAACTATCCTAATTCCAAATTTAAACCCTTCAGTGTCCTATAGACGTACATCTGATTGCCGACTACACTGAAGTGAGGGAGTGGGTAAGGAGGCCCTTCACTTCTGGTCTGGTCGCCAGTATCCAGAAGCGATCACTTGATCACTCCAAAAAGTAGTCACGTTACCCATTAGTGGAGAGTCCATGGCACATAGGTGGCAGATAGCCACGGAAGGGGTTAAATTCTGCTATGAAACTTGAATTTATTAATTGATATAAACAGCTGTGTGGAGTTGTTTTATTTAGGTATGTATCTATTGTCACAACTGAAGCACTGCCCCCAAACAGGTGCAGACTGCGTCATTTTGACGCTGCATCCCTTTACCCCAATGCCTCTTGGTGCTTTTTCTCCAATTTTATTCCACTTGCGGCAGTGTGACATATGGTAAGTGGTTATAGGAGGAGCTACAGTCATTGCAATATTATAATGGGATGTATAAAAATGTGCATCTGCAACGGATCCATTTTTTTCCTTGAATGTAATAAATCCGCCAGGTTCGAGGTGGTCTCGAATGCTGCTCCTAGGAGACCTGTGCCAAATGTCTTTCATTGATTAATACCTTGAATACATGGCTAGATCGATAACATGTTAGAATGATGCACAAAGTTGTTTAGCCAAGATTACTGTTTTCTTAGAGCCAAAGTAGGAACTGAAAACATTACTTTGTGAACATACTGTGAACTTTATCTGTTTATAAATGAGTCTCCTTGACACGGAGCTAAAAATGATCAATGTTTCTTTTTTGACCTGATAAACCATCAACACAAACCAAGTCAATGAAGGATTAATGGATCTCCCTTACTTTCTTGCCACATCTTCCTAAAAAAAGCTTTCCCATGTTGGCCACTAAGCAGACGAAACCTATTCTTTACCACTTTGGCAACTTTGATGTACTGTAGTATTACAATGGAGGAAGGTGAGCACATAGTATGACTTATGTTCGTGTGCTATCGTTCTCTGTCAACATTAACTCTGTATGACATTATGTCTCGTGTCAAACAATGCTAAAACCCTCCTCAAAAAATCTACCATGTGGAATCTGCTTTTAACAATACTACTTTTGACGACAGAATTGTGCAACGTAGTTGAAGATGTTCTCTTCAAGCAGGAGGTAGTAGACAAGAGTGTGTGTCTTACCCACGCATTTGGTCTGACGCTCATTCAGCTTATATCCTGTTTTGCAGATACATGTGTAGCCTATTGGTAGGTTAATGCAGTGCCCGTCTCCACAGATATCAGGATCCACTATGCATTCATTGATCTCTAAAGATAAAGTAAACACAATCAGAAAATGCCAGAATTAAATTATATCAGGAAAGAAGCTATAATAATTAGGATAAAGATACAATCAAAACCAAGTATTAACTCTGTGTGTACAGCACAGAAGTCAGAGATAGAAGAAAATACTCTAGTTTCATTTGCTTCTGTGATCCTGGCTTAGAATGAATTACCTACAGATGTAGCAGGCATTCTTACTCCCGTTATTGTACGGTTGTATGCAAAATGGTCATGTTACTCACAGCTCCATTTGTTTAAAAGGAGCCATGAGAAATCGCACATTAAAACTCAGCCATTGGTAAAGCAATATTGTGTGATAACAGGTGTAGTAATGCCTGCTTACATCCGTATTCTCAATTTTCCCAAACTTCCAAGCATATACTGGATATGCAACTAAGTGAGCGCATTGAACAAACAGGCATGCCCATATAACACACATACTGCTGTTATAGAATGGATAGGGGGTCATACAAAAATAACTAGAGAATGCTGCAGCAGTTGCAAAAAAGTTCTGTTGATTTACTAGGCATCTAAAATACATTAGGTAGCCATATGTAAGATTCCTGGCAAATAACATATTTTCAATTATTATTGTCTGAGACTGTAATTGACGATAGTTCTTGTATGGATCCAAATCTTGGCAGTTTAGGCTTTATTAATAACAACTGTGTAGTTTCAGAACAAACACTCTATGTGCTTCAGAAAGAGTTTTGTGACTGTTGCACGCCTAAAGTCAATTTCTCACACCAGATCTGATTTCTAATGTAACCTCCTAGTGATCTATAAATAACTAGGCATTTTGTCCACTCACTTCACACCCAAGGGTGCTCTGAATCTCTGATTCTGTATACAATGCTTGGTAATAAACGTAATGCTGTAACTAATACTTGTTCTCTAGCCCAGATTTTCACAAACAAATGTAAACATTTATTTGCTGATGCTACGAAAGCACTCACAATCCACAAATAAACTGTACTATTTTGGATCAATATCAGCTTTTAGCATGATACATTTACAAGTTTACCAATATAACACCTTATATTTCTTTACGCTACTAATAACCGGATTCCCTGCTTCCCCACTTTCTCCTTTGCAATCTGTCCAAAATACTACAAGCTAGTTACTTTTCCTTTTTCCTTTCAATTTCTCCCTCACCTATAACCTTTTATCACACTCAGTATATGCCAAATACTGTACCTTCTCTCACTGCAAATAAATACACCTTCTGAATTAAGCATTTCAGTAGCTTGGACTCATGACCACTGCTCCACACACCCACAGAGCCACTCACCAGCGACGGCGGTGAAGCACTACCTTTCACTGCACTAACTGTAATTCTCCCCTATTGCCTCTGTAAATTCCCCAACATGCCACTTAGCATGTAAGTTCTTTGGGGCAGGATTTCATATTCCTATTGTGTGCTTTTGTTTGTTTTATGTCTTGCTCCACAATTCTATTGTCTATTTTGTAGAGAGCTATGTGAATTTTTGTTGTTTTCTATTAATAAAAATATACATTGTAATGAAAGTCAGACGTGCCTCCTGCAACAGTTATAAAACATTGCTGTGCATCTTCTTCTTGAGAGGTATCTATAGCTATGCAATTTAACACTGTCCTCCATTTTGTCCCATTTCAATATGATTGTCAATCACATGCATTTCAATTCAGTTTATCAAGTTCAAAAGCTGTGTGGGAAAGTCCTACACTCACACATCGTTCAACTTGTAAAAGCAAAGTAATAAGGCCTGCCAAGATGGGTACCCTTGGGGAACTGTGGTTGACTAATTGCAGAGCTTAAGTGTGTTGTTACTTTCAACATATCAAGACCAAAGTGCAAATATTAGTCCATAATGACTATAGTGTCTTACCACACTAATAATATGTCAAGAAAACATTGAGCCCTTCATTTTTTTTCAAACCATAGCAAACTGAGCTAGTAGCTTGTATAATTTGGAAATCAAAAACAACTAAGCATACTGGAATCCTGAAGTTGTCTCCATTAGAGTTGCTGCCAGTGTCTGGTAAAACAGATGCCATATTCATGCAGTGGATGTGATGGAAGACCAAGAATACTTTTACGGTCGGATGATGAAACCCATGTTCATTTAAATCATATTTTTATGGTCTGATGATGTAACCCATGTTCATTTATACCATCTAATTAAATGTTTCACTTGTTTCCTAACATGCTATAATGATAATTAATATTTCAGTCATAATCCAGCTAAGAACCTTTTGTTGTTCATTAATTAACTGAGGATATAATGTTTCCAAAGTCTCTGGTTAATGACTGAACTAGAGGATCAAAATCGGATTAATATAGCAAAGTAAATCACTCATCCACTGACTGGGTGTTCAGCTCTATAGGAAAGAGCGTATTGTTTGGGTTCCTATGGCTCCACTTTATACAGACGTCATAATTTTCTAAAAATGTGGTACAGTTTAGCAAATGTATTTAGTAGACTTAAAAAGTCAAAGCAAATAACACATTTACTACAACCCATGGTACGTGTTTTGGCCCAGAAATATGATTACAGTAAGGCATACTTTGGAATATGTATGTTGTATAATATTTATTTATTTTATGTATATAATATGAAAATCTTGTATTATTGAATATTTACCTGTTACTTGAGTAGGGGCAATTACTTGACTTGCACTTGATGTGGAGACATCGGGGGCAACTGCAACAGGAACAGGTGGGGACGACTTTTCAACTACAACTGTAACACAAAAAGGAAAAACAAATTGATAACTACAATAAAACATTCTACAAAACAGCTATTATTAATCTCTATTGTTAATCACTTTTTTTTTATATACATTTGTTTATCACTCTGAATATTGGGATTCAGGGTTTTATTATAAAGATGCTAAAAAGACAGAGTAGTAAATATAATTTGCTAGTTACAATGTTTTTACCTGGGAATTGAGGCCTTAGGTTAATTGTTGAAATACCAGGGGAAAGTTGAGGTTGTCCGCGGTCCAGTATAGATGTGTCCTCCAAAGTCCCAAAATCCTGTGAAAAATTAATTTCATTATTAAAAAAAATGACAAAGGAGAAATGACACTACATAATGCTAAGTATCTAACTGTTGTATGAAGAGGTCCCAATAATTAACTGTGTGGCATGTAAAAACACTGGAAAAGGTGACATTCATTCTCAGCATGTGTGTGAACTGACCGAGAAGCTAAAATATGAAATCGTGGATATTACAGTAATAGTTTCTGGAAAAACAGCCTTCACTAAGCTACAAAGCAATGTTTTAGACTTGATTATATATTATTAAAAAAAAAAAATTATCATTGAAATCAGCTTATCTTCATTCTGCTTATTTTGCTTTGGACAGTCCTACAGTGAACACTTTGGTAATCACACCTACAGGACGTTTTATCTTTCGATTTATCTCCTTTCTGTTAAAGTGGTTGCTGCTTATGCCCTAGCAATAAAACAGTAACCTGCTTGTTCATCCTTGTTAATAATGAAAGTAGTGGCAGAAATTACATATTGACATATTGAGAAATGTAGGTTACTGTACCTTTTCAGGAGCTGTAGTTACATCTGAAAAAAATACAGCAAAAGAAATGAAATGGTGAGTGCTGTAGTTTCCTCCAAGGACCATAATATATCAATGGTGCATTCAAAGGGTTAAATGCGGGTGACTGGCAACTTTTTTTTTTTTTTTTTTTACAAATCCCACTGCTTTTCAAACATTTCTCATGTAGGTTTATAAACATGAAATTTGACTGGGGTCCTATTTGCTTCATATACTCCTGTTTGTATAATGTCACTGTGTTTTGAGCAGGACCTCATATGAGGTCCTGCCCTTTCTACTGACTGGATTTGTGAGTGAATAGGGGTTAACATTGAAGGAAACACTTGATTGTCTACTTAAGAGTCCCTGCTGAAAAAAAAAAGCTTTACCAATTTACAAAGAATCCAAAAATTAAAAACCCAGGTTTAATGTGGGGGGATGTTGACACATACAGTACCTTAGTGTTGTTAAAGCGTAATTTCTGGTTGTTTTTTTATTTTATTTTTTGTTTACTCTTTGTGAGAAGCAGATGGTCTCGGGAACTGAACCATGTTAATTTCAGCTCGGGGTACAAATCTCTGTTAATCTTGCTTCCTGAGATACAGACCTCTGAAGGGAGTGCTGTTTGTAGCCCCGGCTGGGCACGCAATATGGTGGTTGAATGTTCCATGTCAGGCAAATCAATAGGAAGCTGCAATATCATTCCTCGTGGCTTCCTATTGGCAAGCATGACATGGGACCTTTAAACCTGCATTAGATACCGCAGCACCTGTAGAAGTACGCATCTTGGAAAGGAGAGGGTTCTTGGAGCTGAAATTAACGCAGAGCTGAAATTCACCTTTGCAGACCCCCTGCTTCATACCTAGGGTGAAGTACATTTTTTTTTGTTAAAAGGAAATGCTTCTTACGTAGCATAATAATAATAATAATGAAAGTCTAGTGTAATCCCTTTCTATGTTTCTTGAACTATTCCAACATCTGTTGTATGAAATAGAAAAATACTTTGTTGTAAAAGAAATTAAGGAATTGAAAAGTTGCCCCTCAAACACTATTTGGACATTCAGATAGTGTCTATTAACTAATTTATGGAAATACTGAAGGATAAAATGTTAAAATCACAATATATCAACAGAAAAACAATCTGCAATAATGTGACAAAATAAACCATTCTTGACATACTGTAGAACTACACTATAACAGTGAATCCTGTACATAAGAGGTATTCTCCAATAGGAATAAGAGAGAAAGATTGGGTTTTCCTTAAAAGCTGCAGGGCCCAAATGTGTAAAAAATAAAAAAAATAAAAAAATAGCTGAGAAGAATTGCTGCCTCTGGTAGGCAATAAATTTAAAAATACAAGTTACATACAATTAATTCAATCAAATGCAAGCACCCAGTTATGTGGAGCTTGAAAATTCTGAGCACAACAGGTAAATAATAACCCTTCACTGGTGTGGATTTAATAGAATAACTGCTTTTCCACATGTACTGTATATTTGAGACTTATGTGAAGCACCATGAGCAATAAATGAGATCATCAACGATGAGCATCATAAGTAGCAATGGGAGAATTGTTTTGGAGAATTTGGATCCGCAGCGGATCGGCCAGTTCCTTTGGTCCGTGGATTTCAGCGGATCAATCTGATAAAGGGCGATTCGAGTTTTGCGGATTTTTAAAATTATTATTGCCAATACACTCTGCGGATTCTGTATCCTCCAAAATTCGTTTCACGGTGTAAAATCCACAAACGTATTTGGCCGATTTTAATCCGCATGGATTCATCGGAAACCACCATTGGATACAACCCGTGGACGAATATGTAGAATCCAATCCGCGGGTTCAGGAATCCGTTGGCGTATTCTTAAGATTGCTGAATCTGCGGATTGGATTCTACAAATCCGGCTACAGGTTGTATCCAATGGTGGTTTTCGATGAATCCATGCAGATTAAAATCGGCCAAATCCGTTTGTGGATTTTACACCGTGAAATGAATTTTGGGGGGGAGATGCGAGAAAATCTAGGAAACGGATTTGGGTGGATTTACCCATCTCTAATAATAAGTACTGTAGTTTGTTGGTTGTAATTGTTTGTTAAAACATCACCGTGTTCACTGAAGCCTTTTCTCGAAGTAACAAATGCAGCACTTTCATTTTTTTGTTTATTGGTGAAATGTTTGGTTGTTGTAGTAATTTATGTTTCAAACAAGCATGCAAATTAATATTTTTGGCAAATTTAACAACAGGACGATTAAGAAAGGTAAGAGTCATTCAAAAAATATATAAAAGAATAGAAAGATTTGTATGAGGCAGCATTGCCAGAAGATGTGCCTCATGAAAAGAAGTACTAAAGGTTTGGTTGTTATTTTAAATATTTTCGCTCACCTTCTTTAACAGGTACCTCTGGCTCATTTCTTTGAGAGACAGATAATGCTTCCACAGTTTCTTCTCTTGCAATGGCAGGTGAAAGTGTTGCTTTAGCTGGAGGAGGCACTGTATGTGTTCTAGGAGGTGGTGGCTCTCGTACTACGTTCGGCTGAGTTCGATGAGATACTGTGTAACCCATTCCACCGGGGCAGATTTCTCTAAAAGCAGCTTAGGAGAAAGAGAAATAAAAAAAAAATGAATGGTCTGCCTCAATGGTTAGTGTCACTGCGCACAGGCAGAGTGGTAGTGTGTTCGAGACTACGAGTTATACCACAGTTTAAAACATGCATGCTCTACCTTCATCATAGAGCAGTGCTCAACTCCAGTCCTCAAGCTCCCCCCAACAAGTCAGGTTTTCAGGATCTCCCAGCTTCAGCACATGTGGCTCAATCAAAGTCATAGACTGAGACTCTGATTGAGTCACCTGTTCTGAAGCAGGGACTGATTGAGCCACCTGTGCTGAAGCAGGGCCTGATTGAGTGTGGGAATCACTATCCATGTGGAACTAGTATATGTATTGTTATACTATTTACAGCACTATTTTCATTAATTGTTCTAGATAATAATATACTGTACAGACATTATCACTCCCGCTGGAGCACTGCAGCTGGACATACACAATGTACCAGTGGGAGAAGCAACCTCCTCCCCGTCAAAATGGGGCAGAGCTAATGCACCATTGACCTGTGCGTCCCAAGCAGGTGTCAGAACGGCTGCGACAGCTGTAGTATTTTTATACTATCATATACATCTTTAGATCACAGTCTAATCTAGGGAATGACAGGAATGAGGGGAATTATAACTCATTCCATGCAAGAGGACTTCTTCAATGTGTAGAACATCAAACAATCAAGAACGAAAGAAACATAAAGTGGAACTTTTCATTAGGTATTCAGTAAGCAGAACCACAAATGACAATGAAACAGAAATATCCCAACTAAACTTTCCTGCAAAAAGCCTGCTTATTAGCAGAATTGGCCATAATCAGACACGTTTGGCCTCACGAATGTAAACCAAAAGCAGGATAACATTTCTGGAGACAGCAATAAAACTTTTTATTGAATACAGTGGGCATTACTAATGTTGCTTAAAAGTGACATTTATCTAAACATTTGGTAAAATGTTGCTGTGCAGAATATTGAGGTGAGTACTGCAGATTTTCTATAAGAAATGAGAAGTATTTTTCCATAATCGTTTTCAATATTTGACTTGCAGTACTAAGGAATTCATTCCTGCTAGCAAAATGTCTTCTTAATTAAACTTTGTCTTTCTGGCTGTATGGATTGCAGTCAAACTAAACCTACAGTGCTTTATATTTCATTTGTATTATTACTCATGACCAATATAAGATATGTATAAATACATTTTGTGATGTTTAACATTGGTACGCACAATTCTGGCAAACCCTGGAATACAAGTAATAATACAATTGTAATACAAGTAAGAATTTCTCCACTGAAAACTGAGGCTTCTTGGAAATTTGCTGCCCGGCTATGCAACAGTGCCATGTAATCAACTTAAACTGTGCTCAAACTAGCAGGCTGCAGATGTGCAAAAGGAATAGGAACACTGTCATGGGCCGGGTGACATCAAAGCACGATATACGCTATCGCACCTGGATCAACGATACCAGCCATTGACATTAATTTGGGGGTGCGATAGTGCAGATCCCGCTTTGATGACTCCCAGCCATGGTTTCATATCTGATTGTGGGTATGTAACAAGCGCCACAAACAGGTAAACTGTTCCAAATCTGTAATGAAATATGTCCTGCAGGGCAAGAATTTCTTTGATCCAATTTAGAAGCTTTAGTGTCATTAGCAGCATCATTAGCATCATCAAGGGTTATGAGAAGTGGTTACATGGAGAAGTAGAGCAGTCCAGGAAATACATTACTGATGAGCATATAATAATAGGACTTACTGTATAAATTGTTACACTGTGACCACTATCCTTTTTGTTTTTACGCATTTTAACATCAAGGTCAACCGGTGTGTCTGAGATGGTGAGATGCATCAAAGACTTATTCAACTTGATGCAGATGCTAGTGGAACAAATACTGGAAACGCTGCACTTTAAAAACAATTGGTATGATTCCTAGCCCCTTATTCCCTCTTCTAGGCTCTTCTTGATAGTTTCAGTTTCTCATGTAAAAGGATTTCAAACTTGACACCGCTAACAATGAAATGACAGTGCTGACACATCTGTGTAGTGAGTGGTATGATATTTTACATAAAATGAACTTCATGTATGTTTCATCTCAAACAATGAGGTTCAAATGCAACACAGAGCGTATCTAAGCTGAAAGCCAAGCATAATCGGGCAACCTTTGTGTTTTGTGGCATAGTGCTTCTAATGCTAAGAATGTTGAAATACATTTCAACAGATCCAATGGTTAAGACATACTCAGCTCACAATGTAATATGAAATAAATGTGCCATTGCCAGGTATTGAATGTGGAGAAGTACTAATGCTGCTGCTACATATTATTGCTACAATAAAAGCCAAAGCTGCTGTTTAAAACAGTATTCTTGTCAACAATCAAATAACAATGTAACGAAGATTCCCTACACACTATTACTCTCTTTAGTGAGACAAATCTTGAACTATTAACAATATATACAATTTGCATACACAGCAAATTATATCATATAAAAGTAAGGATTTTTGTGGAAGTACTATATGCAGCTACCATGATATTTATACAGACAGCATTGTATTAAAATGTAATTCTACTAAACCATATTGGTTGGAGACCAAAAAGCTTCAGTTCATTTGTAAATGCTCTTTAAATATTTCCAAGAGTAGTAACATCATATACTGTACGTACAACTCTACTTTGTCCAATAGGGTGTCTCTACTCTACACGCTCTAGTACTGAGTTTATTGGTGCATATGTTTAAGTTGAAATGTGATAGCTACAATATGTTCTTTTCATATCCATTGAAAGACTAGTGGTACGTATCATATAATTTTCAAGCACTGTATTTTTTCATTCTTTTATATTCTATAGACACAACCTATTAGTCATGTTATAGGATGATGACAACAGAGATCTGTATCATAAACTAGCTCTTTGTGATTAAGAAAGATACGTTACATAACCATTGTACCGTAGTAGCTCATTTAGAATGTGGCTACACTTGGGGTTTAGATATGATACCACAGCTGTCAATCAATTGAGATGCTATTTTATCTACAATAATCATGGTTAGTAGGTTTTATTACATTTTTTTAACATAATTTATATATATATATATATATATATATATATACATATACATATACATATATATATATATATATATATATATATATATATATATATATTAATACGAACGTTAAGCTCCTGCTTCTTTTAATTGTACGTTTCAATGAACACATTTTAAGTTCTAATCCTAACATTTCCTAACAAAGAAATTGCAACTTTAAATTTGGAATGCATATTTTAGTAGACTGGGCATGATGAAAGTATGATAAATGCATATAGTTTAGAGTAAAACGGGTGAAGCAACAATTTTTTTTTAGATCAAACAGGTTATTATATAAACAACTACATGAAGGGAAGAAGCTATGTCTTGGAGTCATTAAAACAATTTAGCCTTTTTACTTGACTTTGTTTGACATTTATTCCCATAAACTTAATCCAAATGGCCTACTCCATTAGGAAAGGTCCTCAAGTGTAAACAAAGCATTGGCACTGTTCCCTCTAGCCATCCCCACTGTGTATGGAATGCAGAAAACAACTGCTGGCTTTCCATTGATTTTGAAATCGTGTTTTATTCTCACCACAGAATTAGGGACGTTATGTGATTAGCAAGGAGAGTATTGTTTTGAGGAGCTCTTCCTCCATACCTTAATTTTAATTATATAACTGACATGCACATGCTGCACATGCTTTATTTACTAACACGAGCGCAATCTATCACAATGAAACCAGAAAATGTACCATTAAAATGCTGCCACAGTGTATGAACTATACACAATAGTACTATATATGGAACAAGAAAAAGAAAAACACAGGCGCAAAATGATGGTATACTACTAATGAATTGATTAGACTAGGGACATTGTAGGTAACCATGAATTGGAGTCTCTGTAAATTGACAGCAATTCAGTAGAACGATGTGAAAAGTGTCCGTGTTGCCCAGTTCCTAGTTCAGAAAGGATAGGAGACCAAGTGGGTGTTGAGTTGTGTATACTGCACGCTTGGATCAGCTGCTTCTCAGCGTTGACTCTTCACTTCCGAGTTCAAAGGTTCCGCATGTTTCCGCCTGACGAAGCACTGTAACGTGTGAAACACGTTGTGGTAGTAGCATTTTATTGTCCTGTGAAGTTGCCAAATTGTGACTTCTAGAATCGGAAGAAGCTGGATGTGGGACGCGCTCTGACTGGAAACATGCGGAACCTTTGAACTCGGAAGTGAAGAGTCAATGCTGAGAAGCACCTGATCCAAGCTGAGACCTGGGGCCCCTCCCCCAGTAACTCAAAGGAGCTGCAAGCCAAATTTAGGATACCCTCTCCCTTCCTGGGAGTGGGTTGTGGTTCTTCCCTCTCCCTCCTAAGGGAGTGGGACTGTTGTTGTTCTCCCCTCTCCCCTCCTGGGAATGGGGTGTGTTATTCAATCCTGGGCCATGGGAGTGGAAGCAGCTACCCCATGCTCCACCAGGGAGTGAGGGAGATTGGGATAGACCTTTGGGGCCTCAAGCCCTGAGGGTCGAGTCCAGGGACAAGAAGAAAGAGATCTTGGGGTGTTCGAAATGCTGTAATGGATCAAGTTGCTGTTTTTATACTCCTGCCTGAGGCTGCAGTCTGTCAGGGGGAGGGTGAGATGTTTTCTACAGGGGACTGCATCTATCTACGATAAGCCCTGTGGGAATGGAGGCGCTGTAACATAGGAGAACAGAGCTGCGGATGACCAAAAGTCTGGCCTGTTGATTCCCCAACTAACATCGGCGGAAGCTCAGGGCCTTCTGTATACCTGCAAGCGAGCACCACAACACCGTGTAACAGTGAGATCTCCTGTCGGGTGGGGGAACACCAGTTACACAAACATACATACAGTGGTCGAAGGGGCTTACATTTTTTTGCAGTACGGTGCCTGATTGAAATTTATGTTTTATACACTATTTATGCTTAGAACGCAGAAAGGAAGAGAGGTTTCCTTAAAAATATATAGTTTGGTTTGAAAAGAAAATGCAACCATTAGGCTATATCCATAGCAGGGGAAACTGCGCTGAGCCGCGTGGCCGCTCCGCACTGAGCCCCTGCATCCTCAATGAGGATGTCTTTAGAGGGGGCTCACGCGAGCGTCCACAGGCGTGCTGAGGAGTTGGGATTTTCAGCCGACAGCAGAGCCTGTTTCTCAGCGCGCTGTCGGCTGAAAACCTCCAATCACAGCAAAGCAGCGTCCACATCACGGTGCCGTGATATCGGCGCCGTGACGTTGATGTCGGTGTGTCGCGGGCTATTGGCCCAGCGACATCACTGCCCGCCTCCCCCTGCCTCCCGACAGCGCACGCTGACTCGCCTGCCAGTCCATGGGATCGCTCCTGACCGGGCAGGCGAGTTTCAGCGTCAGCGCGGAGGAGCGCGGGCTGAGGCTCTATGGACGCAGCCTAAGTCTTCATACCTTCTTCTACCACTTCATCCACCCAATAACACACAATATTACCAGGTCATTCAATGGATGACGACTAATACAGGTACTAAATAATTATGCAGAGTTTTCCATTCTAACCAGTTTATTTTTGTAATCTAGGTTTTAGTGAAAAATCTCTCTTTTCTGCCATATAAACCATGGCTAATTTAATGGATTATTATAGTTAAATTAGTATGTCAAATAAGCAACATAATGGATATTTGAATGTCCCAATAACATAATTATCATCTGGAATGATTCAGCATTTCCTGCAGCAATCTGAATCAGCTGTGTTATTTACAAGAAAGCAAGATAGGCATTTAAAATCAAACTATTAATGCAATGCTACTAAATATTTAATTTTATTTCGAGAAACAGAGATTTGAGTGAGTAAAACGGATCACTGCAGATAACAGCATAAAGAAAGACTTTAGGTGACATCTGCACATATCCCTCTGTTACTGAAGCACTGAACGATATATAAAATGCAAACTGTGCAAACTGTAATCTTAGTTTGACATAAACGCCTCCAGCTCAAGAGAAATGTTGTTACAACGACCTTGTGAAACTGGAGGAAAGGTGCTGATGTAATGTCTGACAAAAAACATCAACGCATTTCCAAAATCCTCTCAGTGGGTCTTCTTTATTTTTTTAAGTCTTAAACTCCGACTTTTACTTTGCTTCGGGCAGTATGTGTAAAATGTACCTACAGTATCCTATTCAATCATCATTTCAATTTCCAGTCCAGCCATAAAAATCAGTAGGTACATGCTGCCCCAAAATACTTTGATTGCATAACGAGTGGCCATGTGCATAAGCCTCAGCCATTTTAACATGCCATCCTTCTAACCTTTTCTTATTAAATACACTAGTCTTGGAAAGTACTTGGAAAGTAATTCCAAACAATGGCTGCATTTAATGAAACAATCCTAACAATAGTATACAGAATCTCTTTTCATTACAACTTTAAAAGTAGGAGGTCAATTGGCTGCAGAAGTCCTCTTTTGAGCAGGTACACAGAAACGTATTTAACCCACGAGGGTTGCAAAGCAATATGTTGCTGGTCCCCCTAGTAAGAAATGGTTAACACAGATGGCTGAATAGAACTTTATAATTCTTAATTGCATTTCATGACTGTTATGCACGTTATTATTTGGGGTTGAATTTCCACTGAGTGGACTTGCATATGGGACACCATAATTGCCTTTCAGCAAACGAGGACTAAAATGTTTGACCTTTCTTACTTCAAGAATAAAACAGGAAACCAAAGCATTTGACTGTAACTTAAGCAGTGTTATCTACATAAGAGGGATTTATAACATACCCTTCCATTGGCTAGACAAGCCGATGACCCTTACTATAAGTGAAAGATGTTTGGATAACATACATCTTACTTTGTGAATGCAAACAGTACGGATTCACAAAATTGCAATAAAAAAAACACAATTAAAGCTAATGAAGTGTGACACATAACATGATAACACATTATTGAAACAGAACAACCCCCCCCAAAAACCTATAAATGAGTATGTTATAGCTGTTACTATACAATTAAACCAACAAACCTTTTTTGTTAAGAGCACAGTCCAACAGTGCACCCCTTTACAATTCCAGGTGACTATTAATACTTTCTGACTCCGGAAAAAAACATATTCCGAGTTCACAACTCTGGATCTTTGAACTAAGTCATAAGTTGGAACTATTCGAAGAGTTCGAATATATGAAAAATGAGAATCTGAGATTGAGGAGTAGGAATGTATCTCAGAAGTAAATTTTTACTCTGTCAATGCTTGTAAACACTTTTATGCACAGTATAATAAACTGTATTCCTCTTATAGTTGATCCAGAGTGAAGAAAATCCCAAACAAGGAAAAGGTTGGTAACTGTGTTATGCATGCTTGTGCTGTTTTGGACACCTCTTACCTGTTCCGGGAATAGGACATTTCTCGCAGTGGGGACCCCAGGCTTTGCCAACACTGCAACAGCAGAGCTGTTTGCTGAGCTGAACAGACAGAGGGTGCATGCAGTACTTTACTGTACTGACAAGCCGATAACAGGGCCCTTTCTCTTCAGACACCAAAGGATTATCAGCTGCGACAAAAAGGAAAGGTGGAGGCAAGAGTTTACATGAGAACATAAAAAAGAAAACACAATGCAGAAGTCCCGTCACCCACTACCAACATGTAACTGGCAACATTGAACAATGCATCTGGTAATAATATAAGGCTGCGCTTATACAGCCAGCGATGGTGACGCCGACGCCACCGATGAAGTCACCCGTTGCCATTGCGAAAGTTGTAATTCATATTTTGCAGACATCGCTGGCTACATGGCCAGTGACGTCAGCAAGGGGGAAGGCAGAGGGACAGAAGCTCTCTGATTGGCTTATAGCCAGTCACATGTGGAGACCATCTCTCCAAAAATCAAATTTTACTGACTACCAGATTTTTGGTAGCGCTGTCGCTCCATCGGCGGTTGCGTCCACTATAAGTGCTGGCAACAATGCATTTGTTTTGACGTGACGTCACGTCGCTGTCGCCGGTACTATAAGCGCAGCCTAATGCATACTTGGAGAAAAACACTACAGTCTACTGGCTGCAAAGCCGGGACAAAACCATTGCAAACTAATTGCTCCAGCTTTACCAAAGGAATAGCTTTAATTGCTTTCAATAGAATTCCTTTCTTTGATAACTATGGTGTGTTTCTTTGTTCCATTTCTGCAACAGGGCGACTTTTGTAAATAGACACCAAACCGTTTCCATATTAATGTGGCAAGAACCATTCTCCAACTCACAAAGCATAAATTACAGAGACAGGAATTAAAAGCATAGCTCCTTCCAAAGAAATCACCATACGCTGCAAAGCAAACCGGACCACACACACAGTAGCACGAAGTGTAAGTATAATGTATTATTACAAGTCGTATTGGTCTTGGGAAAAGCAGGTTGCTTTCAAGCCTGTAATCCTTTTATTAGACCAATATTTTATACTAACAAAGTATGCATACATATACAAAGAATTTACAGGCACAATCAAAACCATACAACTACCAACAGAAATGTCAACCACACGGGACCCAAATCAGTGAGATTTGGGGGTTCTGGACAAAGAAACACATTTTTTAAATAAAAAAATGCTGACTTCTACTACATCTGTGAAGCTCCACCGGTGATGCTTACAATGAGTTAGACACACTTTAAATCAGTGATGATCACAAAAAAATAAATCAACATTGACCGGTCCATTACAATCTACAGTATTTATTTTAAAGCTGGAGGTGTGTCAGCGAAATTACTATTTGCCACTGTTTTTCATATGAACATTTGTTGAAAGGAATCTTAAGCTTAATATGAGTAACTGTGCGGGTAACAAAATTAAGCACAAGGATCATGTTTGTTGAAGGCTCATGTGATTTGTCTAAAAACACTACAGATATATTTACAACCATCGTTGGACTGCACAAGAAATAATAAAACATGTTGAAAAAATTAATTTGAGGGGTAAAATACATACATATTTTAGCTTGAAATATATCAATGTTTTACTCCAGTGTTATATTAGGGCAAAAGACCTGTTGTTGCAATGTAAACTGGTAATGCAATGCTATAGCAATTTAGGAAGCCACCCCACTTTCTCTTTTGAAATAGACAGCCATATTGTGTGCAGGATCTTCACAGAACGATCACAGGGGAACAGATCGATTTGCATCTTAGATAATTGCATTGCCGTAAATGTAAGGAACTGCTGCATTAATTTTTTTTAAAAATTGTTTTTTTAACTAAAAAAGGAAAGAGGAAATGCACCTTTAATATTGTTTGTAAGAAACATTTTTGCATCAAGTATCATATTACTTTATATACTTTATAAGCTCCTTAAAATACATGGTAGTAGGTTTGCACTGTTCTGCTATTTAAAGCTGCAGTTCAATAAATATCATACATGCATTTTTTTTTAAATAAATCAGTTCTCTACTATGAGAAAATACATGTAGCATTTTTTTAAACAATTTTTCAAAGACATTTTTAATGTTTCTAATGTAGGAAGCATATTTATCTAGTAACAGCCTGGTCACATGATGTTCCACAGAACTTTGCATCGTGGGTAATGTAGTGCAGCAATAACTGAATTAAATAACCCCGAGCAAAGCGAACGATTACAGGAGAACGGATCGATCTGCAACTTAGCTAATCACTTGTCAGTGTGCAGATTGTATTGATGCACATATTGAACGGCAATTTTTATTTTTTTTAAACGGCAGCTTGAACTGCAGCTTTAAAGCCTAGAATTAATATTGCCCTTTGTCTCTTGATATTGGAACATCTCTTGCTACAGAAGGTCAATTCTGCATTTTAATGAATCTAGCTCATAATATTACTCAATTGCTACTTTAACATGAAGGTAAGTTTAGTACATATAACCTGGGTACCCCTGGTCCCCCGTTTTTCCCCTTACCTTCATATAGGCAGCGGAGGCTGGGGAGAGTGCGGGGAGGTATGCGGTTTGCGTCCGGAGGGGTGTGCGGGGGCACTGCGGCCGGTGAAGAGGCAACCGGGTTGACGGAGGCTCCCTTCACAGGGAGCCGCCATCTTGTAGTGTCAGCGCATGCGCACCATCTCACGCATGCGCTGACACTACAAGAATTTAGTTGGGGCAGCCATTACCCGGATCGCACATGTGCAGTAGCACCCGAGGTGGTGGTGGCCATATTGGCAGACCTCGCACATGCTCAGAGCACCCGATAGCGGTGGCCATCTTGCCAAGGGACTGCAGGGGAACTACACTCCCCAGAATGCTGTAGGGGAATGATCACACGGCGTGGCTCAGCCAATAGGGCTGCTACATTAGCTGACAGCTAGGACAGTTGGAGTGAGTTAGGACATTTAGATCCAGGACAGAGAAAGGGAAGGCAGGGTAGGGTCTGGGTGTCAGTGGCACCCAGACTAGGTCAGATTAAACCCCTTAGGTCCAAGATAGTCCCCAATCACCTAATCAGATTGTGGCTGCTACAGGGAAACCCCTAGCTTGGGACATTTTCCCATTAACTGTATATAGTTAGTGTATAGTGCCATTGAAGATGCCACATGTGAAGCATAGCCTGCGGTCTGGGACCAGATCCAGACATACATCATTAAAGACTATTTTATTGGGGCACACTCCAGTGGGAAACCCCTCCAGAGGCAACTGCCTGCTGATCAGAGCGGAAGAGGATTCATCAGAGCACGGCATGGGACCAAGTCGCGGATCCACGGACTCAGCGGCTCGGTTGACCTGGTCTGGACTGAAACCAGGGAGGTATTATATACCGTATTTCCTCGATTGTAAGACGCCATCGATTGTAAGACGCCATCGATTGTAAGACGTACCATCGATTTGGCCCTTAAAATTGAGGAAACTTACTTTTTCACTTACCATGTTTCAGGAGAGGTCCCATGTCAGCGGAGGATGAAGCGGGTGGCAGCGGCAGGAAAGGTCCCACGTCTGCAAATGGTTGAAGATGGACAGGGTGTGGCAGGTGTGCGGCGGCGGCAGAACACGTTCCAAGTCTGCAGGTGAATGAAGATAAAACAGGCAGGCATGCAGTGGTGGCGACGGCTGGAGATAATAATAGCAGGCGAGCTGAGCAGGAGCAGAGCAGCACAGGGGAACGGCTGGGGAAGAGCGCACTGTAACCGGAAGTCAGACACCGGTCAACTTCCGGTGTTAGTGTGCTCCTCCCCAGCTGTTCCCCTATGCCACTCTGCTCAGCTCTCC
Source organism: Ascaphus truei (assembly GCF_040206685.1). Taxonomy (NCBI): domain Eukaryota; kingdom Metazoa; phylum Chordata; class Amphibia; order Anura; family Ascaphidae; genus Ascaphus; species Ascaphus truei. Next base: position 133,287,484 of record NC_134486.1, on the reverse strand, counting down.
TGCTATTATGATCTCCTGCCACCACCACACGCCCGCTGTATTATCTTCATTCACCTGAAGACTTGGCAGCTGTCCATCTTCAATCATCTGCAGACATGGGACCTTTCCTGAAACATGGTAAGTGAAAAGAGGGGGTTAGTACTGTAGACACTTTTTTTTTCTTTTAATTTTTTTAATACATCGAATTCTAAGATGCACCCCAATTTCAGACATGTGACAATCGGGAAAAAATGCGTCTTAGATTTGAGGAAATAGGGTACATGTGCACCAACAGCCCAACACACTGTAGGTAGCGCTATCACACATCCTTTGGGGAAGGACTGGTCTGTGGAAACTAACAGGTTGAGTGCCCAGACACTCCAGTACATTGGGGGGTTCCGCCAGGGAGGTGTTACTTTGGAAGATAGAATATTGTATGGCCATATACATATTGTTGTGTCTTGCTGTCAGTATATACTGTCATTATATACCCAGTTGTGCGTCTTGTACGTCACTCAGGTAATACAGTACTGGTAGTCCCTTTAGTCAGGGGGAAAGAGGGCTACATACAATAAAAGCTTGAACTTTTGTGAGGAATCATGTGAAATTAGCACACATATGGCAATTGAGGCCAAGCTCTTGATTAAGGTTTCTTTCTGGAAAGAGAGAGAAGTAGAGAGACAGAAGGAGAGATGGAGAGATAGAGGAAGAGAGATTCTTTAAATGTTTAACTAATCTGTGCTCAGGAAGTTAGTAATTCTTTTTACTATATTGCTTTGCTCAATTCAAAACAATGCATAAATAAAATAAACACCACTATGCAGTTGAGATTTACAATAGACTGGGGTTATTCATTATATCACTATATATACTGTATATATATATATATCATTATAAAAACTCACACTGTTGGATAATGCTTTTCAATAGGGGTTCCTATGAATCCTTGTGTCCTGCGGGCATCCCTAAAGGGTTCCCTGAAATGTTTAGGTCATTTGAAAATTGCACCAAATACATAAGAATTTATAATGCATCTGATCTCAGACGCGCTATTAGAGAAGGTTGGAGTTCATTACAATGCATTTGATCTCAGACAAGCTATTAGTGAGGGTTGGGGTTCCTTATAGTGCATCTGATCTCAGACCTGCTATTAGAGAGGATTGGGGTGATGATAAAGATGATAATAGAGTTCCTTAACCAAAAAAAGGTTGGAAACCACTGGTGAAGGGAAATATTCTGGAAGGAGCTGTTTGACACAGCTTTTCAAGATTTCCATTTCCTTATTCGCTGACTTGACACCAGCTGCCTTTTTAAGACTCTCAAGTGGTAATTATTTTACCTGCTCCTTTTCATATCCGTATGATTTAATATCCCTCGGAGACTTTTAATTTATGGAGTCTAGGAAAATGCGGAGCGCTGGTGCCTCATTTCTGATGATAGAATACGGCCAGTGTGTGAACAGCCTGGCTGGAGCATGCAAGGGGTGAAAGCAAAGGCAGGGTGCCAATCTCGCTTCATTAAACTGCAAGGTGAGGCCGAGGCCTGTCTGGTGTTATAACATTCAGACACATGACAGATTGGCTTAGAATTCCAAATTCATGTTGAAATAAGAAACAGTTACACAAACTGGTTGACATATCTATATCTAACTATAACACAATATTCATATACTGTCTTACCGTTTAATTAAGTAATAATCCCCTCAGAACAGGGCATTACTGGCCAATAATGCCCTGGCTGGAAGAGTTGAAGACCCGAGGCGAAGCCGAGGGACTTTAACCCAGCCAGGGCATTATTGGCCAGTAATGCCCTGTTCTGAGGGGATTATTACTATTATAGGCTAAATGAAGCCTTTTTTCATAAATAATTGACACTTTTGTATAGTTATATAGATTTTTTTATTAAAATAAAATGGTAAATACATGAATCCACCTCTATATACTCTCACACTACAGATATCTATATCCACACACTGCCGCCCCCTCTGTGTACACACACACACACACACACAACACAGCAGCTCAACACACAACACAGCAGATCCACACACACACACACACACACACACAACACAGCACCTCTACACACACACAGCAACTCGACACACACAAGCACACATGCATACACACACAACACAGCACCTCTACACTCACAACACAGCACCTCTACACACACAACACAGCACCTCTAAACACACAACACAGCACCTCTAAACACAACACAACACAGCACCTCTACACACAACACAGAACCTCTACACACAACACAGAACCTCTACACACACAAACTGCTGCTACACACACATACAACACAACAGCACAGCACACACACAGCTGCTGCTACACTCATAAACACTGCTGACACACACACACACACACACACACACACACACACACACACACACACACACACACACACACACACACACACACACACACACACACACACACACACTACAGCCAGAAACAAACTGCAGACAGACACTCACTTGCTTTGCAGACTCCCTCTCTCCCCCACCCCACCAATTCAACTGAATTTGCTCAGTTCACGAAGCAAGGGGGAGGAGTCAACCCGTGGCTGATACTTCTTAACCAATCCCCTGCCCTGTCTCAGCTGTTCTGAAAGCTGATTGGTTGGAAATAATCACATTGAAATCAACACTTTTCAAGCAGCTAAAATTCCGAGCATTACTGATTGGATAATGCCCAGAATTTTAACCAATCAGAGGGCAGGAATTTCAATGATGCCCTGAATTTTACTGCTTTAGCCTATAATACTTGATACATGTGCTCAAACCATTGAAACGAGGGAGATTGTTCCCACAATGGAGTCTATGTAATGAATTTAATTTATTTCTGCTTGTCTGCTTGTATTAATGAAGTTCTGTACATTTCTCACAGAGAGGTCTGCGCCACGCCAGGCTTC
>NC_134486.1:133105249-133284380 GCF_040206685.1 Ascaphus truei | reverse complement strand
CGTCACACTCTCGCACACACTGTCACACACACACACACACTGTCACACACACACACACACACACACACACACACACACACACACACACACACACACACACACACACACACACACACACACTGTCACACTCTCACACTGTCACACTCTCACACTCTCACACTCTCACACTCTCACACACACACTGTCACACTCTCACACACACACAGTCACACTCTCACACACACTGTCACACTCTCTCACACACACACACACTGTCACACTCACACACTGTCACACTCACACACACTGTCACACTCACACACACTGTCACACTCACACACACTGTCACACACTCTCTCACACACACTGTCACACTCTCACACACACACACTGTCACACTCTCACACACACACTGTCACACTCTCTCACACACACACACACACACACACACTGTCACACTCTCTCACACTCTCACACACACACACACACACACACTGTCACACTCACACACACACTGTCACACTCACACACACACTGTCACACTCACACACTCACACACTGTCACACTCTCACACACTGTCACACTCTCACACACACACACACACTGTCACACTCTCACACTGTCACACTCACACACACTGTCACACTCACACTGTCACACTCACACACACACTGTCACACTCTCTCACACACACTGTCACACTCTCTCACACACACACACACACACACACTGTCACACTCTCACACACACTGTCACACTCACACACACACTGTCACACTCACACACACACTCTCTCACACACACACTGACAGTGTCACACTCTCACACACTGTCACACACTCACTCACACTGTCACACTCTCACACACACTGTCACACTCACACTGTCACACTCACACACACACACTGTCACACTCTCTCACACACACTGTCACACACACACACACTGTCACACTCACACACACACACACACACACACTGTCACACTCTCACACACTGTCACACACACACACACACACACACACACACACACACACACACACACACACACACACACACACACACACACACACACTGTCACACTCTCACACAGTCACACTCTCTCACAAACACACTGTCACACTCTCACACACACTGTCACACACTCACACACATGTGCCTACCTGCGGCGGCTGCGGGTTCGGCGGAGGCAGCAGGCTGTGAGCGGCTCTGAGGGGGGAGGGAGAGAGCCGGGTTGCCGAGGGAGCGAGGGGGGGAGCCGGAGTGCAGCCGGGGTGCTGGGGGGAGCGAGGGGGGCAGCCGGGGTGGTGCCGGGGGGAGCGAGGGGGGCAGCCATGATGCCGTGGGGAGCGAGGGGGGCAGCTGGGGTGGTGCCGGGGGGATTGAGGGGGGCAGCCGGGGTGGTGCCGGGGAGATTAAGGGGGGCAGCCGTGGGGGGTACCGGGAGGGGGGTACCGGGGGGAGCGAGGGGGGGAGCCGGGGTGGTGCCGGGGTGTGAGGGAGAGAGCCGGGTTGCCAGGGGGGAGCCGGAGTGCAGCCGGGGTGGTGCCGGGGGGAGCAAGGGGTGCAGCTGTGGTGCCGGGGGGAGCGAGGGGGGCAGCCGGGGTGGTGCCGGGGGGCAGCCGTGGTGCCGGGGGGAGTGAGGGGGGAGCCGGGGGTGTGAGGGAGAGAGCCGGGTTGCCGAGGAGCCAGAGGGAGGGCCAGAGTGCCGGGGAGAGGCAAAGCCCCGCCCCCGGATACTCCATCCATTCCCCTGCGGCCCGGCCTTCTAAAGCCCCACCCCCGGCATTCTCCATCCAATCCCCTGCGGCTCGGCACGTTTCTGCAGAAGCCCAACCCCTGGCAGTAAGAAAAAATACTTGCCGGGCTGCTCTGCATCCTCTTCCTCCCCGCCGCCGTGCACCGCCCACCCCCCATCCCCGTGCGCACCGCCGCCGACACAAAAAAACGGGACATTCCCGGGACAGTCAGGCAACCGGTACAGCACATGAAAAACCGGGACTGTCCCGGGAAAACCGGGACGAATGGTCACCCTAAACAGTAGTTGGCTTTGGCTGTGTCAGGGAAAGGCCCCTCATAGAAAGAAGGGGGGTTGCTTTCTAAGTTACACAGTGTATGTAATATCACCAGTGCCAGTTGCACATGGTGAACTGCCAGAGTCTGGGATAAGACAGAATCTACATTAAGAGATCTTCTGCTTGCAGGGACTAGGGTAGAAGTATACCCCTAGGGCCCAGTTAGTCCCCTGAGACACTGTAGTGGAATACTGTATGTTATAGGGGCTGCCTTAAGACAGGGACTCCTTCACCATACTCAGAGAGTGAGAGATGCTGCAGGACATTGCTTGAATGCCAGTGCAGCCTGAGTGCTAAGAGAGTATCTGACTCCATAGCAGAGACAGTTTACAAAGGATCATCCTGCTGGGGATCCCTCCCCTGGGGAGTCAGCGTGTGTATTCATTTCTGCAGAGAGCAGCGCATCGCGCCGTGGGATCACATTGCGGAGCTGCTGATTATCCAAGGATTCTCCTGGTTAGGACAATAACCAGGAAGGTAGTATGTAAAGTGCACCAACGGGCCCCAACACAGGGAAGCGCTATCCCTCATAGTCACACTCACCTTATTGTTGTGGACACTCAAGGGATAAGTGCCCAAGCACATTATTATCAAAGGGACTGAGGGTGATGTGATGATGGACATGTGGGCTGAGGGGATGGTATGCATTCAGGGTGATGCAAGGTTATTCATATGATGTAATAATGTATTGATGTTATGCAAAGAGAGTTTCATTGAAGTTACCGTTCATGCTTAGTAAATACTGTTTATTCACATGGTGTGTATTTACTGTATGGTTGTTCTGGTGAGGGCACACTCCCACCACGTTGGGATCCCTCATCAGTGGAGGCACTGCACCGAGTGTAAGTATATACCCCAGGTTCCCCGTGGCGGAAGCTCAGCCCTCCTGGTTGCCAAACAGGTACAGCACCACACTGATAAGTAGTCAGATACACCTACCCACCTCAATCTCACTTAGGGTGGGGGTAAGAGAGCTACACTTGCATCACATTATAAGCGGATTCGCGTTGTAACGGATCATATTATAACGGGGTTGAGCTGTATGTGCAAAGTGATGAGGAGACAGAAAGAAAATGCCTCTTTTATCATCATTTTAATATCGATATTAGCCTAATCAATTTTCAATAGAATTGTACTGCTGTGTACTTCTTAGCACTTAGATTTATTCTACATGTAGTGCCTTACATTTAACGACGCAATGTAAGAAAAAATTCAGTTTATAGTAGGAGTTTCAATAATACTAACATGCACAGACATAACCCATTCTTTACACATAATACAGTATGACTATATTTTCTTCCATGCAATCAATATGTTATCTCACATGGTAATTGACAACTTTTTGGACTCATTTATTTTCAAAGCAATATGCATGCCTATAATTTCTATGATTCGGATAAAATGATTTGCCTGCACAATTAGCATCCAGCTTGGACTGCATTGGGCTTTCTTCTGTGTTTTAAACAGCCTGAATAGAACACAATGGGAAAAACAATTACAACTACCTCTGCAAATCCTTTATATTTTCAAGTATAAGCAATTACTTTCCCGGCAACTCACATCTAATAACCCTATTTAATCGAGTCACTTGGATATACTTATACACTCTTCTGTTGCAATCATATACACTTGTAGCACACATTCAACAGCCAGTGGCAGTTTAAAGGGCCACACAAAATGTAAATTACAGTGTGGTATATTACTTTGAATGCAAGAGGGCGATAGCTGACCTATGAAAGGAGATCTTAACTATCCTTTAGTCTCTGCATTTATTTAAAGATAACAGATGTCCAATATAAAAATATACATGTTCATATGTGTCAATGACATACACGTCACCTAAATATCCTCTCTTCTAAACCATCAATCAAATGTAGATGATTTCAACACTTACAATTTACTATTCTTCCAAGAAAAATGTACTCAATTTAGTACACTACGTATTACCCAAAATGAGGTATGCTTAAGGCTCTAGTTCTCCAATGTTGAGGCCTGTTGGATGTTTCCATGCATGCAATAAGTTGAAATGTTATCTGTACCAGTAATGTAGAAGCTACTCAACAAGCCAAAATAAATAGTAATGATGGCTAAAAATTGCACACTATGGGGCTCAGTAAATATAGCAAAAGTGCAAAACATCTTTAGGATGCAACATAATGCCAAAAGTGGGCACAGAATGTTCTTACATTCAGTCTGAATTTAGCATGGTCCCAAATTGAAGACTGGTTAGTGTTAAGAAACCTGATTTTAGAAACTAAATAAAACTTGGTACGTCATACCCTAGTGTTGGTTTACTGGTAATAGAATAAACTCCATATCGCATAGGAATCTGAGATACTGTCTGCATACTGTATGACTGCCACTAATAAAATCTGCATATTTACCTCACCTTACCATGATATATACTATAAAGTAAGATTGCAAAAGACAAATCAGTTGATTTGAATGTCAGCGCTTTTCAACTAACAACTTTACCACTTTAGAAAGTTTGATCTATTGAATGCTAATAAATACTAATCGGTGAAAAATGTATCTTCCAAAAACAGGAACATATTTGTAACGCCCAAACTTCGACCTTTGGCAACAAATACAGCTAAAGACGTCGCATGGGTCCAAGTCTACAATCCCTTTGCTTTAATTTTACCTGCTTGTGGTCTGGGGAGTAGTTAAATGAAGCAAAAGTCATGCATTACACCACTCGCGTACTTTATGATAATAGCATGTATCAAGTACTGCTTTACATACTGTAGGCAAGTGTCTCCACTCTACATGTTCGAAAGATCTGGCAAAGATCTGGTAATCCTGGGGTGGTGTAAACCAGCAGATTTGTATCAAGTTTAAGGAACTTAAGTGAATCTGATACAGATGCCGATAGATGAATAAGAAGTACTTGTCACTGCACAGAGCGCACAATCAAATATAATGTAAAATATCTGAAGGCCCTACATTGAAAGAGAAGCATGTGTGTGGTTAAGATACCAGCAAAAGTAGGAAATCTCTGTTTACAAATAGGTACCTGTTCCATGTGACCGTGAAATCCTAATGAAATGTGATGTTTCAAAATGAGGGCATGTTTCCGGAGTGAAGAAGAAAAGGATGAGAAAAATATTCGTATTCCCTGCAATATGTCTCAGTGTTAACTGTAAATTCATATGGATCAAAGTATGGATATTCTTTGGAGTTCGGTTCACCTTGGCTCTTTGATGGCAAGTGCTTTTGGATCAGATACAATACAAGCGGCAACACAAGAGTACACCATATACAGTGGTGTAGTCGTACACTTGGGTTTTAAGCACAATCAATATAGAATATCTCTTTATCAGCCGAAGAAAGAGCCGAAGAAAGAGCAACCGCCAGACAATTCTTTGCATGACTTAATGACTTATCGCTGTACTTCTTCATGTTACAGCGACTCATTCATCCTTGCTATTTTAACATAATGTATAAGTTACATCCTCAAAACTAACAAACAAAAGCAGCAAAACCTGAGGAACGCCTCCTTTTTCAGGTATTCTCCTAAACATCAAGCAGGAATACACCAAGGGAACCCCCTGTTTATAAGAAATATATCTTTTTATGTTGAAGGCATTTGCCCTTTCCTAAAATGGCGTCCGGGCAACTTACGGACAGTGCCCTAATCCTTAAGGTGGTTAGTTAATTGGCTTGAATTGATTGAGAGAAAAAAAATCAATCTAGTTCAATAGACCAATAGCTTTGGAAACAAGGTTGTCTCCAGGGTTGTCAACACTCTGGGTTTGACCTGGGGACTACAGGTTTTGGCCACGTATCTCCAGGCTAAGGGTTTACCAGTGAAATCTCCGGGCGGTGGCATCTCCCCCTGTAGGGTCATGTCAACATGGCTCCATGACATCAAATGGAGTCATGTTGCCACATGACAACGGGGCGTCACGCTGCCATAAGGCGTCCCCTTGTCATGGCACCGTGACATTACGTGTTCATGGCAACACAGCGCCATTTGACATCACAGAGCCATGTTGAGCTTGCAGGAGGAGATGCCGTCGGAGAAGGTAAGAGAAATAAATATATAATTAAAATTAATTTAAAAAAAAGAATTTAATTGCAAATCTCCGAGTTAGCCTTCAATAGATGGTGGCAACCCTGATTGTTAGGGATGGACCGAATACCCGGAATTACCTGGAACCCGGCGTTACCGGCACATTTCCAGCTACCCGGACATTACCCGGACCCGGCAACTGAGAAGTGGGCTCGGCGCCAGGTTATACCCGGCGTCGGGTAATGTCAGGGTAGCTGAAAATCTTATTACTTACCTTTCAGCCGGCGTGGAAAATGGAGCGGAGGAGGAGCGGGCGGCAACGGAGATGGAGCAGAGTTGGGGGGAGCGGAAGAGGTGCACTGCAGAGGTGGAGTGGAGGAGGAGCGGAGGTGGGGCGAGCGGAAGAGGAGGGGAGGTCGGGAGGAAGCGGAGTAGGAGCAGGCGGGAACGGAGGTGGAGGAGAGTTAGGGGGAGCAGAAGAGGTGGAGTGGGGAGGAGGAGAAGAGGTGGGGCGGAAGAGGTGCAGAAGTGGGGATGTCGGGATCACTGCGGGGATGTCAGGGTTACAATGGGGTTACAGCGGGGATTTCGGGGTCACACTGGGGATGTCGGGGTCACAGAGGAAATGTTGGGGTCATTGCGGGGATGTCAGGTTCACAGCATCGTTGGTTCACCAGGAGAGAGGTGAGAAATTCTGCTAGAGGTGGACCGGAGGAGCGGAGGTGGGGCGAGCGGATGTCGGGATAGAGTGGAGGTCGAGCGGGAGCGGTAGTGGGGCGAGCGGCAGAGGTGGAGCGGAGGTGAGGAGGACCAGAGGTGGGGCGAGCGGAGGTCGGGAGGGAGCAGAGGTCGGGCGGGCGGGAGCGGTGGTGGAGTGAGCGGAAGAGGTGCAGAGGAGGTGAGGAGGAGCGGATGTGGGGCAAGCGGAAGAGGAGCGGATGTTGGGAGGGAGCGGAGGTCGGGTGGGTGCGGAGTTGGGGCGGGCGGGAGCAGAGGTGGAGCGGAGGAGGGTCGGGCGGGAGCAGAAGAGGAGCGGAGGTCGGGCGGAAGAGGAGCAGAGTTGCAGAGGTGGGGCGGGCAGGCGCGGAGGCTCACTGTTGGGGCAGCCGCTGAAGACACCTCCAATGCTGACAGAGGACCTCTGCTGCTTGTCCTGGATGTCGCCGCCACCCTGCAGGTAAGTGTCAAACCGGGTAGCCGGGTACCCGGCCGTGTAGAACCCTTGATTTTGGCCGGGTAACCGTTACCCGTTTTTTTTTTTTAAATCCCTACCCGGTACAACATTACTCATTGTCTCTGATGTAGAATGAATGCGGTGCTGTACTGAAAAAACAGCTAGTTGAAATACTGTACAGTACCAAAGAGAAATGTTAAGCAGTACAGCACTAATCTTTATTTATCAAATATTTTACCAGGAAGTAATATATTGACAGTTACCTCTCGTTTTCAAGCATGTCCTGGGCATAGAGTTATGATGACAACTACATGGTTACAAATACATCGTTGCATTAAGTGAACAGGGTTATACATTATATACTGTACAAGACATTGCATGTACAGTTAAAGATAATACATGTTATAGGCATATGTAACTGTTACATACCAGGTTAAAATGTGAGGCAGCTTAAGTTTTGAAAGAACTTAGATTGGTGGCGGCTCAGAGAGGTATACAATCAAATTTTAAATCCAAATCAGAAAAAGATATATGATAAACATTTTCACTTCTGGGCAGATATTTTCCATGTGGAAATTCAATGTAATCATCATCACCACTTACCTACACAAGAAGACAAGGTGGAATCCGGCACAAACCCTGGTTTGCATGTGCATCGGTAACTACCAATGGTGTTTAGGCAGTCCCCATTAGGACATACTCCTTGCAAGTAGCATTCATTAATATCTGCAAGAAAGCAAAAATGTACATCCATTGAAAGAGAAAACCATTGTTGAGTTTACATATATTTGCTCAGGCCTATTGGTTTACAAATCAGCGCTTCTACAAAAAGTTCAAACCCCTTTATGAATCAGTTGTTATTAAGATAGTATATATTCATTGAGATAGATACATTGAGAAACACATATATTTTACATCTGGGGTAGAAACATGGAGATTAAAATTGTCTATTAAAGAACAACAACTTGCCTACCATGTTCCTTTCCCTACCCTTCAGTAAATTATAGTGAATAGACAATTATATACTGTATTTTGGCCAACGTCTGCTGGTATTTCATTTGAGGGTTTTTTTTTTATAGAAGGAGATCTGTCAATAAAACATCACAAGGTATTTGGTGAAGCGAGATTCTAAATTTTAGTCTAATATCGTGTTGGCATAGTTACAGCTTATGGTATCACCTGCAGTTCTGTGCTCGTGGTTTTACTGACCCTACAGTAGGTTTTGGTCTGTGCTTTTACCTAGATACCACTGTCAGATTTCCCGTTAGGGCCGGGTCTATGGCGGCAAAAAATTCCGACCTGTGTGCTTTTGCAGACCTAATGGGAAGGTACTTAGCTCTGTCTGCTGCCTTCTTGCTGCCGCTCTGCTTCAACCTTTGGAATCCCAGTGTGAAATGATGCCGCGTGACGTGAGAAACGTGAAGTCATGATGTCGCGTTTCCATAGCAATGAGACGCCGTGCGACATCACGTTGGTGATGTCTGCGGTGTCATTTGTCGCTGGGACTCCAAAGGAGAAGCATTGCAGCAGCAAGAAGACGGCAGACAGAGCCTAGGGGCGGCAACTTTTAAAATTCGCCGCTGACTAGATATAATGTACGGTACTATCCTTCCATTGTTATTACTATAGAAATACATGTTTAGAAACAAATGCTTTTTATACATTTAAAATGACTACTCTTTGCTCACATGGAATTTATGTTTGTATGTGATTAAAAAGGAAATTTCATTTTTTTTATAATACAACTGGAAAGCATATTTTGTAAATAAATTCATTCAATTTTCTGTGGATCAAAATAAAAAGCAAAAACAATGCAATTATTTCTTAAAAACATCTCCCCTCATTTAAAAAAAAAGAAATAAAGCAGTAACTCGACATTTATTTTTCAAAAATAGCAGCTCTATTGTTTGTATACGCTTTATTTCATATACATATACTGTACATAGCTCTGTAATCCACAGAGGGCCCACAAATTAATAACATGAAAATTAATAACATGAAAACGTTACAAAACAATGAGTAGATTACATACATAGATGTATGTCAGCCACAAGAATGCTCACTGTACTAAGGCCCATTGCAGATGCTGAACCATGAAATCATAAAGGCCTTGTCTTCTTCAAACTTCAAGCTCTTCAAACTTCTTCTAACTCTGACAAGATCCAGTCAATATCTGTTTAATTCAACACTGCTTAAAATAAAAACTGAGGGCACAGCTGACAGGTGGGTACATGGCTATTTCCAGATGCACATCCTGGGAAAAGATCAGGGAAAGTATGCCAGATGGGATCCATTTACTATTTTAAGGGCAGAGATAAAAGGCATATGTAGTGTTTCCCAAAATATAGATGTAGTGAATACCAGTAGGCAAGGAATAGAAGTGGAATTATAACATTGTCGTTTAAATTAAAACCAGACATATGTCTACCGAGTTCAATCTCTGCTATATTCCAGCTGGTTGAGATACTCATTCTCTACATCAAGGCTCTTCAACTAGTTTTCATAAGGGGGCAGATCACCCAAAAACTTAGAAGTAGAAGGGTCACAAGCTTATTCCAGTGTCATTTTATATACATTTAAAGACGTATAAATTACTATTTCAACATTTTGCAAGCATTTTTAACATCGTACCAAATATATTGACGTTACCTTAACTCAGTGGTGCGCAAACTGGGGGGGGGGGCATGAGATTTTTTTTGGGGGGGGGAGGGGGTACAACGGGCGGTTGCAGAGGTCCCGCACTCTTCCCCAAGGCATTTAAATTAAATGCCAGGGGACTGCGCGAGGCCTCTGCAACCTCTACTTACCGAGTTTCAGCCAGCTCAGGATGGCGTCATTTGATGCTGTGTTGCCATGGGAACGTCACACGACCCCGCAACGTCATTTGACACCGAACTGAGGTAAGGGAGGGGGTGCGAGAATGGAGGAGAGCAGGCAGGGGGGCGCAGAAAGAAAAGTTTGCATTCCCCTGCCTTAACGTACGTGTATGTTTCAGTGTTAAAAACTGCACTTAGCTGGCCAAGGAACTACAGTAGTATGAAATGAGTGTGGGCAGAGAGTCTAAGGACCACATCAAGGCCCTTCACGGGCACGTTGAAGAGCCCTGCTCCACATGTATTTATATTGGTTTAGAATGGCAAACAGCTGTTATCAGATAAATCTTTTGTTTTCTACCTTTATGCTCATTTAATTATTGTGCTCTATTGTAAGGATTACTGTCCCCCATTTGGGCTGAATTATGTTTTTTTAAATCTTTTTTTTTAAGTTGGATTCAAATTCTTGTTGAATGTATTCTCTGGAAGTAAGGCTAAAATTATAATTTGGAGGACTCTGCCAAAAGACTGTAATATTCCATCAAATTAAAAGATGTTTACAAATAAATACCTGGGGAAATGTCAGGAGGTATGAGAAACGTGTGGATATTTGTATTCAATTCATGTATTTGGGCATCAAGAAGACAACGTTATCAATATTTAACTAACTTTACAGCTTGTATCAATAAATTAAATAAACTACACAAAATTATAGATTTATAAAATGGTTATTTACTAATCGACAATAGCTATTTGCTATTATTAATGGTCAATCACTTGGGGCGCATGTACTAACATGATCTTTGAAATGGTTTATTGCATGAAACGTGTAGTGGTAAAAAAAAGTACAAACCTTGATAACATTTGTGTGGTATTTCTGAAGGATGTTATGTGATTACTTGCATACTGTATGACGCATAGTTGGTGGTCTGAAATAACTTGTGAGGCATTGTGTCGTGTTTTGTACATGACTGATGCATTTTTAATTAAAATAGCATGTGTATTTTTTTTCATGACCAGCATTAGTAAACATCAGTTCCCATACTGGGAAAATATTACATTTGATTAATGTGTATAATATAACACTTGTGTGTTGCCCCCCCCCCCCCCCAATGTATATATATATATATATTGAGCACTTTTAATTCTGCGCTACCAACATAAACATACTTTTTGATATTTGCCAGGTTCAACTTTGCATATGATTTTGACGCTTTTCAATCATTTGTTTGGTGGACATCTACTATATTATTTAGTGAATCCTATTTACATCTGTACGTCATGCGCATCCCATTTATTTGCACCAGTATATTTGACTAGAATAAGTTTATGGAGCCTCACATTGAGAATAAAAAGACCAGTATAGTACATAGAGACTCCCAAGACCATATAATGCATGATGTCCGTGAGCCAATTTAATGCCAAATATTCCAATTGCGACACATAGGCATACAAAAGTATGTATTTCTTAATAAAATATATTATAAATAAATCAAATAACAAATAAGTAAATTCATTATCTTCACATGTTACAGAAATTCAGCAAAGCCAGAAAACACTGAAAGTGAACATTCATAAAAATGGGCAGCATAGCAAAACATAGACCAAACTAAATAAGTACAATCATACTGTTTTTAACCATGCAACCTGGCAAAGGTTGAATACAAAGAATAGTCTGCATTCTGGAAGAATCATCCAATGCGAAAGAATGGCTGCCAAGTTCGCTTTCAAGGAGACATCTGTGGGACTCAGAAGCTCAGGTCAATGTGATCCAGTCGAAGAAGAAAAATGCCTGGATTAGCTCAGTAATGCATTTATGAAAACAGAAACTCAGTAGTCTGTCGATTCCTTTACAATAGAAGTACTGTATATGTGTAAACTGCAACATTATGTCATGTGGATGCTGAATGAGGCTGTGCTTATAGTGACAGCGACGCATCGTCGCCCGAAAACAAATGTATTGCCGCCGTCGCGTGCGCTTATAGTAAGCGCGATGCAGCAACGCGAAATTTGGAAGCTGGTCAAATTTGAATTTTCAGAGGCTGTCGCCACATGTGACAGCCTCTGAACCAATCAATGACCTGGTCGCCCACGACATCGCCGCAAAGCAAATTACAACTTTCACTAGCGGCGATGGGTGACGTCACCCGTTGCGTCGCGCGCATTATAAGCGCGGCTAATGCTGCAAGGAGCAAAGTTGTGCATGTCAATGGAAATAACAAGTGTGAGCCACTCAGAGGAAAAAGTACAGGTCACAATCAGTGTTCATTAATCAAGTCATCATAAAACAGAATTATACAACATTTTCCCAGAGTTACTTTTCTCAGCAGATTGTTTACATTTAAGCTCGTCAAGACAAACAGTTCATTTTTTTTTATATATTTTTTTTTATGGCAGAAATTGAACAATTTTTGAATAAAAAAGCCCAGCAACCAAATTAAAAAACAAACAAACATTATTCCATTCAATTGGAATTTTTCTTTGAAAAATATTGTGCTGTTTTTAAGAATGAGACTGTTTATTCAATAATCCCTAGAATGGCTACTAACACGACCGTATCAAATAGGAGTTTCTTTCATTCGAGAGCCCTGCATACACCAAATAACCCTTGTTCTGACAACAGGCACTGGAAAGACATAGAAATGTGAGCCAGCAGGATCACAGTGAAATGCAGACAGAATGTTGTCTTGGAATTTTAAACCACAATTTGGCCAGGGTTAATACTTGTTCCCTTTATACATACATATGGTATAGACCTACATGGCTGCACCCCATTTAACAAATATGAGAATCAAAGGACATGACTATACTCACAAAAACAAAGCTGTTTATGGGCAGGCAGTTCAAAACGATGAGAAAACCTATGGTACTAAGCAGAATAAGGTAAAGGTTTTGTATATAATCGATGTAAGATGGGTAAGTAAGTATGCAGTAATGGAGAATGTTAAATATATTCGTAAGGAAGGTGCGTGGAGCTGTAAACACCATCATAAAAGTATTAATGTGATGTTTTGAAGTAAAAGTTCAAACACTATGTATAAATGGATCTCCAGACTTCTTCAGTGAGAGCTTTAAAACACATGACTTCTCTGGGTGATGAAGAGTAGTATATTGGCTTGCAGAGAAAAAGCACTGTCAACGTAGTTTGCCAGCTTTCAGGAAAATCTCAGGAATAGTTTGGATTACTGAAAAGATTATGGTGTCATATTCCAGGAAGTGAACCTTTAAGTGGCATTCTTGAGAACCACTTCCTTTCCATTCAAGGAAGAAAGCAAGAGGCCAAGCACTGATTATTACCGCTTGGGGCATGTCTTACTTAAGAGTCATCCACTTAGATAAACTGTACATGGTTATAAAAAAAAAGAAAGCACTTCTGATAATGCAGTTCTAGTATAATTTGGGAAGTCAATTTGTCAGAATAATATGGTCAAGTGGATTAACTGTAATTTCGAAGATCAATAAACCTTGCAAATCTTCCCTTTTCCCAAGGTAATTTCATATGAAGTTCATGACATAAGGGAGGTTCAGCTCTGCGATTAACTAAATTCAAACTTATGTTTAGCTGTGAGTCATAATGCTGACAAACATGAAACATAGAACTTCAATCATTAAATTGTTGTAATCCATGGCGTGATAACCTTATGCGAAAGTGTGCCACCATGGTATATTGAGCCAGAATATAAATGTAAGTCAGTTCAAATAATTTTAATGATGGTCAAAATAGTAGAAATGGTCTGCTGTCGTCTGGATCGGAGACATCACTTTTATAATGGCCATATGAAAGCTATTTTCCACCATCCAGGTGATCAGTGAGTGATACTGCTGGCAGATGTAAACTGGAGTTTAACATGGTAAAGACTTGAGCATGATGAATTTCCAAGGGCTCGACTGCTGAAGGCAGTTGTATTATTTTTAGAAATTGAGTCCCTTCACAGAACAAGACCATATACTGTATTACAAACAACTGAGGAAAACGTGACTGAGTGGTTTCCTATTTAAGGGTTTGATTATTTTCACGGAGACTCTTGTCACTTTTATGATGAGTTAACAAGGGATAGGAAGTAGTAAGACTTTGTTTTCATCATCAAATTCGTAAGGGAAGGTGTCTTTGTTCAGCATTCATCTTGGTTCTATTAAATAATTACATAGTTACATAGTAGATGAGGATGAAAAAAGGCATGTCCATCAAGTTCAACCTATGCTACATTTAGACAACAGATACGTTATCCTATATTTGTACTTACAGTATATTTATCCAGAGGAAGGCAAACAAAAAACTCCAGTGACATATCATCTAATCTCATGAGGCAAAATAAATTCCTTCCTGACACCAAATAATGTAATAAATAGTAATCAGATTACTCCCTGGATCAACATCCTTCCCATTTTTACTTATTTGGTATATCCTTTCCTTTCTAAAAAAAATGTCCAACCTTTTTTTTAAAGAGGTCTATTGTAGCTGCCATCACAGTCTCCATTGGTAATGAGTTCCACATAGTAACTGCCCTTACTGTAAAGAACCATTTCCTTTGTTGCTGGTGAAATCTCCTTTCCTCCAACTTTAAGGTATGACCCTGTGCCTTTTGTACTACCCTTGGTATAAATAGTTATTTTGAAAGCTCTTTATTTTGTACCTGAATATATTTGTATATAGTTATCATATCCCCTCTTAGATGCCTCTTTACTAATGTAAACAAATCTAATTTAGCTAGCCACCCCTCATAAATAGGATTATCCATCTCCTTTATTAATTTGGTGGCTCTTCTCTGCACTCTCTCTAGTTCCATAATGTGTTTTCTATGGAGTGGTACCCAAAACTGCACTCCATATTCAAGGTGTGGTTTTACTAATGCTTTATAGAGGGGCATAATTATGTTTACTTCCCTTTAATCCATTACCGTTTAATGCAAGATAAGATCTTGTTAGCCTTTCCAGCTACTGCATGACTTTGGGCACTATTGCTAATTGAAATCTAAAGAAATTAACAGGTGCAACAGAGAATGGGATGTATATGACTTTGTACAGTATGCAGTGGCAGATTTCCCATTAGGCCCGATAGAGCCGGGCCTAAGGCTGTCAAATTTTGGGGCGGCATGTGCAATCAGAAATTGCTGCCTGCGTATGCGCGATCGGTGCTTGCCGTCCACACATGCACAATTGGCGCTTGCCGTCCACACATGCACAATTGGCGCTTGTCAGCCGCTTGTGCGCATGCATGATCGGCAAGTGCCGATCGTCATGCACATGAGCATCTGGCAAGCGCCAATCGCACATGCGCAGGCTGCAAGCACCGAATGCACATACGTGGCCGGCAACGTGACGTTACATGGCGTGAATTAACGGCGCAGCGCTGGAGGATGATGGCGGCACCAGGTAAGATCCTAAGGGTGGCATTTTTTAAAATCCACCACTGACAGTATGTGTTACAATATTTAGCAATGGAGAGGTTAAGTACAATTGTATTCTAAAGCAGTTCGTATTCCAAATGAAAACAGATAAAGGCCTCCTTAATAAAGACACAATGTATTTATTTTCATCATGGTATTTTCAAACTGATGATAAATGGTTTATTACAAAGTAGTTTCCTGCGCAAGTAGAAGTGCATCTGCTCCTTATTATGGAGTAGAACATAAGTAACTTCTTGATTGTCTAAAGTATAGCAGGATGAGATGAATTAAAAGGAGCAGTCCAAGCAATATCCTACATGTGTGGTTTTTAAAAATAAATAAATCAGTTCTGTAGTATTAGATAATACTTACTACTTTTTTTAATTTAAAAATGTAACTCAATGCCATTTTTAATTAGTTTTAATACACTGCGCATCCTTTGATTTCTATAGCAGGCTTTAGCCCACCTCCCCAGCAGTGCAAGATCTTTGTAACACTTTCCTGTTTGTAATAATTTGTTGCCAATATTCCCAGCAGTTTGAGCAGCAAACTGTAACAATAAATAATGTTATCTTAGTAATAATAAGGATACATTGTAGCTGCTGAGTTACACTGACTGATTTGAAACTGAAAGGCAGCCATTTAGTGAACCCGGGAAAGCAGGATCATTGTTCATTGATCACATAGATTTGCAGCTTAGGTAGTTAGTTTTCAATAAAGGTAACCAAAGGTTGCATATATTAAAACATTTTTTTTAACTGCCTGAATTGACTCTTTAAGACAGCAGAAAGTTACAATGTATCCTTATCTACCAAGGGATACATCATTTTTACAAAGATGCACATTACAAGGTTCTTTGCTACTGGGAAAAAACATTCAGAAAAAAATTTTGGTGAACAATTTTATGTGATTTATTTACTTTTTACCTTTTGTTTAAAGCAGCAGACTCTCCAATATTGAATTGTCTGCATCATATTTTCTCAATGGTACTCATTAAAGCAGCAAAACATGTGCTACATCTTTATTTCCCCTTTTTTTCTTTAATGTAGGATTGAAGCAGGGGGTCTCCAGAGCTGAACCCCATTAATTTCAGCTCCGGGGACACCCTGCTTCATGAGGCAATCTGCACCTAGCCAGCTAAGATTCTCATCCAATTTTTGTTTCGGAGTATATCTCTGATTTTGTGCAGTGCTTGTTGGCTACAGCTGGAATAAAAAAACTCTTTATTCAACTGTTTGTCCTGTCTAGTGCCTTGATCCTTGGGTTAAGTTCTGGCAGACAGATTTTTTGGTGGCACAGCGGTGGGATCACCTGGCGGTCCGAATACTCATCGGTATTCTGAAATTAGTAGTTGTTGAATCGCAAGATCGCAGAACAAAACATTTCAGGCACTCTGCGCAGTCAGTGCGCCCCTCACCCCCCCCACCCCCATGTAGCCAGTTAGTTGACGAGTGACGCAAACTGAATCATGGCGTCCTACTTCAATGCCTGATCCAAGGAACAACTCCGGAAGAGCAGGGTTTGGAGACAAAATCCATGTGCAAGAAGGACATGATCACAGACCTTGTTTAGTTGGGAGCCCCACTGCTGTCAGACACTGAAGCTGAGAAGAGACAAGCGAGAGGTCCCACCAGCCAGACAATTGCATTCATCCAATACCAACTCCGGGGAAGGGGCCCACTCCGATGTGGCGATCTCCAACTCTGATCCTGTCAACCAGATCACCACCATATTTGCTGCCCAGCTCCAGCTGGTGGTCCTGCAGTTGCTGACCGCCCAGATGACCACCTCTGCCCGACCTTCATCTCCACGTCCAGCAACAGCTTTGCACGCTTTGATCTGGAGAAGGATGACATCGACGGGTTTCTGCCATCCTTTGAGCACCAGCGTTTTATGCATCAGCTACCAGAGTAGCACTGGGTACATTTTCTGGGCCCACAGCTCAGTTGCAAGGCAGCGGTTGCCCACCAAGAGCTGGACTGGGAGAATGCCATGAATTACACCATTGTAAAGGACCTGCTGTCCAGGTTATGAGATCACCCAGAGACTTACAGGGTGCAGTACCGTACCCTGGACAAGACACCCCATGACTCTCCCACTGACTTTGCCACATGGTTAGCCCACTGCACTAACCAATGGGAAGCTGGGTATGAAGTGAGCTCTATTCAGGGCTTATTAGACCTGATAGTGAAAGAGCAATTTTTGCTAAAAGGCATAATGAAGTCTGCGAGTGGGTCACAGACCGAAAACCCTCAACCTTCCAGCTGACTGCCAAGATGGCTGATGACTTCATGGTGGCCCGACCCCAGCCTCGCCAATCATGCTGTCTATCCCAGTCACTGGCACCCCAGTCTCTGCCCATAGCCACCCCAGCGCTCCAAGCCTCTGCTCCAGCCAGGAGATCGGCCACAACACTGCCAGCTCCTGATCACGACCGACTTTGTCCACGAGCTGCGGTGCTATGGCTGCAACCACATCAGGCACCGGAGGCGGGACTGCCCACTGCTCCTTGGTCCAGCGGACCCCACTCCTCATCCTGGCATCCCATCTCCTAAGTGATGGCTGGCATTTCAGCCCTGGCCACCCCACTGGTGATCCAGATGCCCAGCAGCGAGCCCCAGCAAGGCACCATGATCAATGGGCTGTACAGCATATGCCTAGACAGCCTGCACCCAGAGATGGGTGGCATGCAAACTGGCATGGTCCCTTGTCTGGTACCACAACTCCAGAGGACCTCGACTTTTTACACTGATACCAGGTATCCTGGTGAGAGGTAAAACAAAAGAAGTAGAGCACCATCAACAACTGGAGTCAGGAGGGGATCCAAATAACAAATTCTTTATTGGAGTAAAAGCACAGGAACACCTCCTACGCGTTTCGAACAAAGGTTCTTTATCAAGGTTCTCCTGTGCTTTTACTCCAATAAAGAATTTGTTATTTGGATCCCCTCCTGACTCCAGTCGTTGATGGTGCTCTACTTCTTTCGTTTTACCTTGGATTTATCAGCAGCAGCAGCACATCATCCACTACAAGGAGGTGTCCGTGAGTAATCTTGGCTATTATGCCTTACTAGCCCCCAATGAAATTGTTTGTGGTGAGTCTCTCATGCACTTTCAGTTTTCAGGGAACTATGGCTTTACCTTAATCAGGACTAACTCACTTCATGGCATACACCTCCCTATGTCTTGGGATTAATGATTATTTTGCAGCGGGGTATTTGAGCATTCCAACAAACCTTCTTGCTACTATTGTATCCTGGTGAGAGGAAGACTCTGGCGCCCCAGTTGGCCTCAATTTTGGGGCTCAAACGAGGATGGGTCTTGCCCTAGAGCTCTCGGTTTAGAGGGCCAGGTCTGATAGTAAAGGACCACTAAAATAAAGGTTAAGCCTGGTCCCTAGGCCCTGACACCCTTCCCTCGGGCTCATCTGGCTATCAGACCTCTGGGCTGTCCTGTTGTTACATGTCTGGTAGCCCCTTGCATCCTATGTAAAAATGTATTATTTATTCCTGTGTGTAAAGAAACTGCAAGCTTAAAAATGTTTTTAAAGCATAGCCAAGGTCTCTGAACATGCAGGATTGAGAAACCCTTTGTTCAGCCCACATCTGGAGGAATGGCTATTGCTGTGACTGGAGGGGGCTGGATTTGTACTAAGGCCTGGGAACTATGAGTCTGAAGGTAGGGCCATTGTTCAGCTCAGACTCTGTCATCCATCTCCCCAGGAGGTATCTAGCTGAATCTGGACCCTGAGGTTTTAGTGTAAGCCCCAACTGACTCAGGTCTCAGAAGTTAGTTAGTTTGAATCTCCCACAGCCCTGATTTGTCTATGTAGCTTTCTCTGTGATTGTCCCACATAGCATCCGTTCTCTGATTGAACCACGTCGCTCTGATTGGTTGGCAGCTCTCCATAGAGATGGAGGTCAAGATCTATGTAAAGAGTTCCCAATCTCACTTCGAGCTGATTCTGATCCTGATCTGAATCCAAAGTAGTGTGCGCTGAGGCTCTGCCAGAAAACTAGGCTGGGAGCCTATTTGAACAGTGATTTTGATCTGCCGTGAATTGCACCAGAGAGGTCTGGACGGTCTCTATCCCCTGTGGCAGGATGACCGTGGTTAGTGAGGAGACAACACAATTCTTCCGGTGAAATAATATGCTGGTGGTTTTATTTGTCCAAAAATATAACAAAACAATGGGTGTTCTGTCCCTTTAAGTAAATCAAAACATAAACCAAAAACCTATCTCCGTTAGGGGAACTAACTAAACAAAAGTGCAGTCTATCTACCTGGCTGTCTAACTAAACTAGACCAGACCAACAACATTCAGTAACACCACTTGGCTCCTTACCTGAGAGCTTTATTCCCCTCGGGACAGCATAAATATGAGCAGCCTGTGTCTGTCTGTCAGCTCTCTCTGTCCTCTCTCAGTGTCTGAGAGAGACTGCTGCTGCAGAGGCTTTTCCTCTTCTTCATTTAAAAGCAGGTGAGCTTACTTAATTAGGATCACCTGTGGACTGCTTAATCAGTGGGGTTAACTCCTCGCATACTGGAAAGCAGGCATCCTGCCACCTCAAACAAACAAAAGACAGGGGTGCCCAATGCTACCTCCAATTGACAAAGCATATAGAGTAATAAGTATAAAGTTTAAATACTTCAATAATAATAATATTTACTTGGTTATTTAGTTAAACCCTTTGGCCAAAGTGTCATAAGCCTGCATACCAAACGTCAAGGTATAACCAAATTAATGCAGGTCCTAACACTAAAACTGTGAACCCTTCCTTCTACCTCTATATGAGGGGAAGCAACCACAGTGAGTCCTGTCCATTCAGCAAAATGCCAGAACCTCCCAAGTTAAAAAGTTGGGGAGGTGTGATCTCTGGGAGGAGTGACCACTTACCTCCAAATGACTATTACCAGTCAGGAACGAAATTAACACACACATTCCCAGCACGCTCAAACTCCAAAACCCACCACATTATATATATATTTATGTCAAAAGGAGTGCTACTGAGCGTGTCCAATGCATAGAAACAAAAGACAGGGGTGCCCAATGCTACTTCCAATTGACAAAGCATATAGAGTATGCCACCTCCTACTAATGTGTACAGAGTCTATGACTGTCACACCCCACAGGAGTGGAAGCAAGCCCTGGGAAAACCTTTAATATGGCGCTCAGCACCTAGCCAGCTAGGATTCCTCTCGTATGCCCCATTTTTTGTGAATATAGTTCTGATTTTGTGTTCTGTGCTGTGCTTGCTGGCTCCGGCTAGAATAAAAAATGTTTTTATTGAACTGCTTTGTCCTGTCTGGTGCCTTGATCCCTGGGTTAAGTTCTGGTCTACATTGAGAGACCCTTCTTAAAGTAAATGTGATTTCCCCCATTACTGCCTTGTTGCGCCTTATTGCTCTTTGAATGGGGGCTGCTGCATAATATCGTTTTATGGATTTCCCACCCTGACACATTAATAGGTACGATACCAGCTGCTACAGCTGCAGCTGCCGATTTTAGACCATTTGCCATGGAAAATCTGTGGCTATCTCGCAGTAACGCTGCAAGATTTCTGCAGCCAGACTAATGACCCATCGGATTAACACAGTGGGGGTCGCTGCATTTTAATGGGACTCATGCTGTGTGAATCCTACCGGGCTGCGAGTCCCATTCAAATGCAGGGACCCCCGCTATGTTATTCCGATGGGCCATTACAGCCAGCTGTGGACCATCTCACGAGTCACTGCGAGATAGCAACAGATTTTCCCAGGCAAGTGGTCTAATACCGGCAGCTGCACACGTGTATTTAGGGGGGTTTGTCCCTTTATCTAAAAATGTATTATGGCCATAGAATATTAGAGATTATGGCCCTTTTTGAATATGCTGTGAAGCTGCCTCTCCATTCTGGAAAAGATATTAGCCCAGTTCATTTAAGTGTTGCTGACCTCTTTTCCTGCAACTTCATAATTTATTGACATGGGGTCCATATAATGAATTGGCAAAAAAAAAAATCTTCAAATATTGTTAAATTATTAACTTAATGTCAACATGGAGCTTGCTAATGCAAACTACAGCTGACACAGTATCACTTCATTAGCAGAAAACAGCACACAGGTTGATTGATATGTAAGTAAAGTTCACTTGGCATTTACACAAAAAATGTAACATACACTATCTGGCAAATTTGTAATATTGGCACTCAGTGACAGTTAGGCCAACATAATGTGAGATAATGTAGCTTTACAGAAAAACAAGAAATATGTACATGTAGTCCTCGCTTACCGACGTTCTGGATACCGACGAATGCCTTATCCAACGCCGTACAATGCTGTCCGCCGGACGCATTATCCCACACCAGACATGCTTATCCGGCGGTCACCACCGCCAATTATCATGGGACCTGCAATCCGACGGTCCGTTAACCGACGGTGGTTTGCAGGACGTATTCCGTTGGAAAAGCGACTCACAGAGATCCAATAGAACACGTTAACCAACAATGTCGCTGGAGTGGTTAGTGATGCTGTGCAGAGTAATACATTGCTGGTCCCATGAACAGATGGATTGCTTTAAGCAGTTTTCGAAACTCATGTGGAATAGCTACACTTAGTAAATATACACAGTAGTAAATAAAACTGAATCCTGCATTGCTGGCTATGTCCTGATTCCAAATTACTTAAGGCAAGCCAATTTTAAGTCCCAGTACATTAGTACTTTACAATAATGCAGTTTTCCAGGGACTCAGTGGCCCTGATTCTGTAAAGTGCTGATAGCACCAATTCAAAGTCAATTGAAGTCAACATAGTTCCGGATCTGCACTAAATGCATGTTAAACAATAAAGGCCATTGTTACTATACAATTCAAATCATACTAAAGCTATGCTTATAGGGCCGGCGATGTGATGGCGACGGTGATGTCACACTGCGGTCGCTGGAAAAATCAAATTGAGATGACTTCCAGAGGTCGTGACCAATCCGTTGTGCCGCGCTTACTAGAAGTGCACGCAACGGCAGCAATGCATTTGTATTGACGCGACATCGCGTCTGTCGCTGGCGCTATAAGCGCAGCCTAACTGAAGAGAGGATATCTGACATATAGCTCATTCAACACATGGGTGCTATGAATTTAGACAATATCGGGGAAGACAGAAATGTTCCCTTTGTACCTGTAAAATATATGAAAATATTCAGTATTTTAATAATTTGGCATACCAGAGGTTCATTTGAGTTGCAAATTGCTTCTTAAAGAAACAAGGTATTGTTTTATGGCAGGTCAGGCCATTGACCCTGCCTGGTTTTCTGTGTTTGTCTAGGAGTGAGGTTATCTGGGGAAAAAGCCTGGTTTTGAAAGTAGAGTGATTTAAAACCTAGATTCACAGCTTTAGTTTTGAAAAAACTTAGACTGGTGGCGGCAGTGAGAGTCTCCGGTAGACTGTTCCAGTTGTGGGATGCACTGTAAGCGAAAGAGGAGAGGCCGAATAATTTGTTGAACCTTGGGACCATGAACAGTCTTTTGGATTCAGATCTCAGATGATAAGTGCTGCATGTGGTAGGGGTTAGGAGCTTGTTCAGATAGATGGGTAGCTTGCCCAGAAAGTATTTGAAGGCAAGACAGGAGAGATGAACTTTGCACCTAGACTCAAATGATGACCAACCTATTCATTGAGCATTTCGCAGTGATGTGTGTTTTAATTGCATTGGAGGACAAAGCGGCATATTGAGTTGTAGAGGGTACCAAGTTTGCCAAGGTGAGTTTGGGGTGCCATGCCACATGCTGTCCCCCTAGTCTATAATTGGCATCAGCATCTGCTGTGTCATGCACTATTTCTGACCAGCAGACTTAGGGAGGATTTGTTCCTATATACTGTAGTACACCTGGTTTGGCATAGGTTTTGTATGACAGGGTATCAATGTGCAACCTAACTGTTAAATGGGAGTCAAACCATATGCCTAAATATTTGAAACTAGTAACAGGGGCTAGGATAGTATTAGAGTTGGTTGTGATCTGTAGCTCCTTCATTTGAAGCTTTAGAAATGTAGTCTTGGTCCCAAATACCATTGTTACAGTCTTGTCAGTGTTATGAAACAGTTTTTTTTAATAGGAAATCCAATTTTCAAGCCTCAAAAATTCAGACTGAAGTACATGTCCAAGGTCAGAGAGGTTAGGGCTGTGTGCATATAAGATTGTGTCATCCGCATACATGTGTATTGAGGCTCCCTTACAAGCTGAAGGAAGATCATTAATGAACACTGAGAAGAGTAGGGGCCTTTGCAAAATCGAGGAATATTGTACCAGTAAATTGTCCGAGTCCCAGTTTCATTCCACACTGGATCTCATTGCAAACAAGGTAGTTACCATGGAGTGTTTGGGGCAAAAGCCATGACTTTGGATAGTATTGGGAGAAGAGAGATTGGCCGGTAGTTTGAGACAGTGTTGTTGTCCCCACTTTTGGAGTTTGGGACAACTCTGGCAGTTTTCCAGGTCTTAGGGTTACAGTCTGAAGACAATATAGAGTTGATTAGGGAAGCAAGCGGTTTGGCATTAGCTGGGACACCATGTCGTAGGAACTTAGATTGCAGTAAGTCAGGTCCACATTGGCTGCTTAGTTTTAATTTGAGGAGCGCTTGTGTAATCTCCTCTTCAGATACTGGGACAAATTGAAAACTGTGTTCAGTGTTGGGAGAGGGTGGGACTATAGCGGTACTCCCAGAATGAGGTTCATGTATGTAGTTCAGGTTGCATTTCGCTAATAAGTTAGTAGCACGCCCCACAAAGTATTCATTGAATGCATTTGCAATGTCAGTGGGATTTGCCAGGGTTATATCTCCCTTAATTAATGATATTACATGGTTGTTGATGGCTAGAAGGCTGGAATATATTGTTGATAACCTTTCAGAAGATAGATGGATTTTATTCATTCTGATGAAGATTGTCAGAGTAATATTGTGTTTTTACATGCCTTGTTTGCCTTCTGCACATATTCCGCAGGCATCTGTAGTAATTAAGATCCTTAGTAGTGCCAGTTACTTTGTAGGTTTTCCACAAAGCATCCCTAAGATGGTAGAGCGCTATAAAGTCGGTTGCAACCCACAGAAGGTGGGCCCCACTCATTCTGCGTAGTGGAGCATGGGTATCACAGAGTTTTAAGAACTCGGATTGGAAATAGTCGAGTGCAGAATCGGGGTCTGGAATTAAGTCGATTCTGTACCAAGAGCAGCTGGTAAAATCTGCCAGAAACTGTTGTGGGTTAAAGTTTCTAAATGTTCTAGTGAGGAGAACTTTAGGGCTTGATTGGGCTGATCTGATTTTCCTTACACAGTATACTATTGCATGGTTACTGAAAATGTCAGGTAGGATGCCAGAGGATTGGATTCTGCTTGGATTAGAAGAGAGAATCCAGTCTAGCAAGGAGGTTGTGAGATTTCAGGTTTGTCCGTGTGGGTTGGGAAATCAGTTACGTTAGGTTAAGTGACTTGAGTTGTATCTGGATTTTGTTGATTTTAGGGTCGAGACAATTGTAGTTGAAATCCCCAAGAATCAGCTCACTCTTCTCGTTCTGAGAGGAAATTGAGCCAATAAACTGGATGATGTCAATCAGGGATTGTAGTGGGGCTTTAGGGGGCTGGTACAGTAGATGCCAGCAATAAGAACAGACTTAGAAAAGGGGAGGCAGATTTTGCCAAGTAGGATTTCAAAAGAGGGTGGGCTTGGGGGGAAATTCAGGAGCGTAAATTATAAGGTGTCGGAAATATAAAATAACACCCCATCTCCTCCCTTTGACCTGTCTTTCCTAGAAATGGAGTATCCCTGAATGGTGATTTTTGCATTGTTTATTTTTATAATGATGACTGAGTTTATGCATAAGGCACCATGCTCTTAGTTCATCCAGTTTGGGCAGCAAGCTCCGGATATTTATATGGTCGACAGATGGACCTTTTTGGAATTTGAAGGGGATATTCTCAGGGGCATGGGACAGAGTTGAAAAGTGAGGGCTTGGGTTACGTTCAATATCACCTGCTATAGAGAGTAACAGTATAAATAGAAATTTGAGTAGTTTGCAAGTTGTAAATTTGTGACGTTTGCCATTGGGATGAGTAGTGATTGGTGTGCTGGTTGTCAGCGTTCTCCATCAACATTAAGTAGATGGTACAACGCTTTTGAGTAATCCAGGGTGTATGGTGATATTGGGTGTGGACTAGGAGGGAGGAGTTTGTATTGGATAGAGAGTAACATTTCCATGAGGCCATAAGAAAGAACAGAGTTGAGAGAACAAGCAGGGTCGTTATCACAGAGGTAGGTAATGTTGGATGAAGCTGTTGTGAGCCAAGTGAGTGTGTGCAGAGTAAACAGCAGAGGTGCGCCTTTTCCTTGTCAAAATGTTCTGCTGCATTTGTAATGCTAAGGTCTGTTGAAGGTTTGCAGAGGGATTTGGGGGTGGGGTGGGAGAGACAGTCAAGTGATGGGAGAGGCTGCAGTAAATAAAGTGTATAGAGGGATTAATTGTGCAGACTAACAAGCATGGGATAATAGTGTGGTCATATAGCTCACCATGTGTTGCCTTGTGTAGAAGAATTTGCCAAAAGTTTCAGTCTCCAGTCCACCTCTAGTCAAACTACTGTCTAACTCAGTGTTTTTCAACCGGGGTTCTGCACCTCTAAGGGGTTCCGCGGCCGCCAGGGGGTGGAGGGCTGGGATAACTCTCCCATGCCCGGCGGCGGGGCGGCACCCCCACACAGCAGTGACCTGGAATCAGCAGCGGGGCCGCCCAGTCAGTGCTATACTCATCTCCTGCCTGCTCCTGATGCTCCGCTGACAAGAGGGATAGAGGAATTTGAGAGGGTAGATCTCGCTCTCGCAGAGTGGAGGAGGAGGGGAGGGGGTGGTTGGTGTGTGTGTGTAAGTGGGAGAGTGTGTGTGTGTATAAGTTGGAGAGTGTGTGTGTGTATAAGCGGGAGAGTGTGTGTGTATAAGTGCAAGTGTGTGTGTATGTGGGAGAGAGTGTGTGAGTGGGGGAGATTGTGTGTATGTGTAAGTGGGAGAGTGTGTGTGTGATTGATTGGTTGTGTGTGTGTGATTGGTTGTGTGTGTATGTGTGTGATTGGGTGTGTGTGTATGTGTGTGATTGTGTGTGTGTGTGTGTGTGCGTGCGTGTGTGTGTGTGTGTGTGTGTGATTGGTTGTGTGTGTGTGTGTGTGTGTGTAAGTGGGGGAGAGTGTGTGTGTGTGTAAGTGGGGGGGTGTCTGTATGTGTGTGTAAGTGGGGGAGTGTGTTTGTGTGTATGTAAGTGGGAGAGTCTGTGTGCGCGCACGCCCGCAAGGGGGAGAGGGAACGCAAGTGGGAGAGTGAGGGGGCGACTTGGGAGGGGGGAGAGAAATAGGGGCGAGGGATGGGGAGGCAAGGGTTGGGGTTCCCCAGAATTTCAAAATCGAATTCTGGTGTTCCCTAACCAAAACAAGGTTGAAAACCATTGGTCTAACTACATATCCACTTAAAATGCCCACTTCAAATGCAACACTCTTAAATGCAATGCTCTCCCC
Organism: Ascaphus truei; assembly: GCF_040206685.1. NCBI lineage: Eukaryota > Metazoa > Chordata > Amphibia > Anura > Ascaphidae > Ascaphus > Ascaphus truei. The sequence goes on along the minus strand of NC_134486.1, from coordinate 133,257,414 downwards.
AAAGTGATTTCAGATTTATACATCTAACAGTCACATGACCTCCCCCCAATAAATCTGCCTGTTGCAACTTGGACAATTAACAGCACAAATAAAACTTATACAAAACAAATAAAATTTGCTATTCTAAACATACCAGTGAACTAATACAGGCAAGATAGGGGGCGATTCCTATATATGCATAGACTACAGAGGAGAAAACTGGGAACCAGTTGGTTGTGATACATCCAATAGAGAGTTCATTTGAGATTATAGAAGGGCAGACTATTGCAAATGAAGCAACAACAAGATTTAACTAAAGTATGTGTGGAAGGAAATAAGATGGTGAGGACTAGAACATACACATGGTGCTTACTATAACAGTAACCACATTGACATACAGTACATATTTAGTGAGGATTTTAGTTGGCCTACAGTTACAGAGAATCTTAATGAACTGCTGGAATGAGCTTATATATTTAGTGGTGGAAATTGTCTCTCTCCCTAAGTCCAGTTTGTCTATTCACTAGACACTAAGGAATTCTACTGCCAGCAGTTAAAGCCACGACACATACAGTACCTGTATAACAAAAAAAAGAAACTAGACCTATACCATGTATTCAGGAACACAATGCTCAGTATAGACTGCAACTCTTATATTGCATGGCACAGTACTGGAATGCATTGCTCAGGCTTGTAAAAACAGAACACCACAGCAATATCATTAAATGGTCATCAAAATAACATTGTGGGAAACGGCTTCCAATGAACTATGTGCAATAGCCATTTATCCAAAAAATGCACAGATTGTGAAGAGTAAACTGTACATACAGTATGAGACGAAGTCCAGATACAGAGGGGGTTTAATGAGTTTATTTGTGGCCAGGTCACCCTGGGTCCCCTTAACTCCTGCTGCGGCTGCGACCAGCAGTGGAGACTGGGGAGGTGTGCCGGTGTGTCCGGCGGGTGCCGGGAGTGTGCGTGGGCGCTGCGGGCTGGTAGAGGGGCTATCCGGTTGCCGGAGCTCCTTGGCATAGACGGCGGCCATCTTGGGACTCCTCGTGCAGGCGCCGTACGGCTCGCGCATGCGCATAGGGCTTCAGAGTTGCGGTGGCCATCTTGGCACACCCCTCACATGCACAGAGCATCACACAGAGGTGGCCATTACAGCAAGGACTCCACATGGGGAACTACAACCCCCAGCAGCCACTCGGATTGCAAGACCAGGTGGCTAAGTTTAGCCAATCGCGTGGCCGAATTCCCCTGCCCCTGATACATTTGGCGCGTTTGAAGCCTCACCAGTCGGAGCTGGGACATCAAGAGGTGAGGGTGTGTGTGCAGGGTGTCTGTCGCCCCTGCACTAGGCCAGAGACCCTCTGATAGGCCCGACTCCCCTGTAAGCTTGTGGCTGCTACAGGGACAGGCTCTTAGACAGGAACACTGCCCCATTAACTGATCAGTATCAGGGACACAGCAGCAATGCCACGCAGTATGGGTGGCCTGAGGTCTGGGACCAGACTACCACAGCAAGGTCTAGAGACTATCTTCACGGTGGGACCCTCCAGCTAGATACCACCACACGTGGAGGCGGACGCCATCGCAGACGGCGACGGCATTGGATTAGATGGTTATATCATCAGCTGGTGATACCGGGTGCTCGGTATCACACCATCTACAAGTGCACCAACTATTACACTTATTGTGGGCAGCGCTGTCACACACTTCTGGGTGGTTTGGCTACCGTGGACAGAGTGTGAAACTGGGGCGCTCCCTACTATATATGGCTTGTAGATGTTAAACGCCTATAGACTCGAATACCCGTGCCAAAAAAATAATAAAAGATGTATACTGGCCCTTGTTGATTTTGCTGCAGCTTGACCTTGAAGAAGACAAATCCCAGGATCTTCTTGTAACGGCAATGAAGGTATAGTGATGGTCAGCGCAAATTCGTGGAACTCGAGTTCCACGAATTTGCGCTGACCATCACTATACCTTCATGTCTACTGTGGACACTAGGTTGGTGTAGGTGCCCAGGGCACCTCAGTACATTGGGGACACTCCCACCAGGGCGTGGACTAAGTAGTTGGACAGTGGAATACGGTATGTGGGTAAAGCCGAGCGAGGCCTGAGATATGTGTTACCATTTTTTTTATTATATACGCTGTGTGTACTTATTGTATTGGGTCCTGTGAAAGGGTTATCCGGCGCTGTCAGGATCCCTCACAGGTGGAGGCGCTGTCACCAGACGATCCAGGTACACCCCAGGCTCCCAGCAGCGGAGGTTCAGGCCTCCTGTGAGCCGCAGGTAAAGCACCACATACACTCAGTAGCCGCCACATCTCCGATAGGGTGGGGGAAACAGCGATACATATTTATAAATCATTGAATATGCTTAGCCCATTCTAGTAAGTTAATTGCAACACTTTCTAAGAATGTAAAGCAAAGAGCATAACATACTTACTGGTATGATCTAGCTAGCATTGAGAGCTTTAACTTCCATCAAGTTAAATCAGGCTGTGTAAAGACTGCTATAAGAACAACATTGCTTATTTGGTTTTCAAATTCATTTTGATATGTTTTTGAATACAATTCAGACTCCACACAGGAAGCCATTGTGATGTAATTTACAGTAGGTACACTGGGGAAGCAAAAGCCCTTGTAATTATGTTGTTTTCCTTCTTTTCAGCTTTATTCAAACCCTTCATTAACATGGTGCTAGCAGCTTTGGGAAGTTCGTTGGCCACTTTGCCAGTTTCCAAAAAAGAAAAAGAGTAGAGCCCCAGGCACTTATTGGGAAGGGGTATCATGATTGCAGATAATGACTACCCTGGTGGTTATGGGCGTTCAGGTTCCACAGCTGTAGTGGTTTAGGAAGGCTTAGTGATTGGTGGGTTTAAATATTGGGTGGAGCCTAACTGACAGTTGGACTAGCTGTCAGAGTAGTGGTCATCTATTTTAGGTTAACACTGAAAGTAATGAGTTTCTCAGCCCATTAGTTGGAGTGTTTTAGTTATTTATAGCTCTATAGCTAAGCCCCTATCATGAGTGGTGAGGGCAGTTCTATAAAGGGACAATAGCAGGATGATGGGGAACAGGCTGGGCCCAGCAGGGTTTACACGTAAATGTGGAAGAGCTTTTAGTGACAACAAGGGAGCAGGCAAAACAGGATGGGGGAGCTTGGCTTAGGGAGGTATTGGGAAAGTGGGTGATGCAGTTAGGTCAGAATCAAGTCACTGGGTCCTAAAGCATTGGAGGAAGCAGCAGTGGGTTCAAAGTTGGCAAGTAGGTCGAAGCCACCACTGCAGCAAAATTATTGTCCCAAAATGGGAGCAGAGCATCAGAGGTGTACCTATGGAGAGAGTGAGGAGCACCGCGGGGGAAAGAGACCAGCGAAAGGAGTTGCAGCCCCCTCATGTATGGGCTCACAGAAAGTATTGATGGAGATAGGTTCCAGGATGGAGGTGGTGGGATCAGACGGGGCAGGAGGGCTTGAACAGGCCAGTCCATCAGACGGAGGAGAACAAGGCTTATGAGACAGTGGAGGCTGCAGCCCAACAGCCATTTTAGTGGGAAGAGATGATGTAAGCAGCAGAAGAGGAAGATAACATGTGCTCGGTTTGCAAGAAAGGAGTGGTGGCTGGAGATGTCATCAGTTTTATCAGCAGTGGGAGACAGACGGCAGGCAGCTGGATCAGTGAGAGAGCAGGCTGTTAAAGAAGAAGAACAGGATAGACAGGGTAATAGCTGAAGTCCAGATGAAGGGAGAGATCTGACACCTGAACAACTGGGGGTTGAGGTTCCTGCTGGTGAGTATGATGTAACCGGGGATTGGGGGGTTGAAGCGGTTACTAGTGATAGTATAAAGGTTGGTTGGGGTAATAAAAGCTTTAGTCAATAAATTAGATGCTTCTACTGCTGGTGGATAAGGAGTTAGTAGTGTACAAGGGGTGGATAGGTCTATTAGTATTAGCGACTCCTCTAATTTAATAGGCTAACATTGTTTGGAAACTGGTTACAAGGTTTTGCAATTTTAGCTAGTGTTATTGGTGGAAAAGCACTTAAATAGTGATCAGCTCTATTTTATGTGGACATAATTTGGGGTTCATATAAAGTCTATTATAGCTTGACGGAGATATGAGCAATTTCGTCAGAAGTTGGCACTGAGGCCTAACTTAAGTCAGGATGTGAAGGATGTAGATTTATGGCTGTCATTGATGACCCCAAAAGGCCTTACCCTTTTAAGGTTTGGCCGAAACCTCTTGACAGGGGGTGTTGGCAGGACAAAAGCTGTGTGTGCTGTGCACGCGCATAGTAAGTGAAACTTCTTTGACTTTTGTCACAGAAATTGTATTTGTGTTGGTGATGTTTAAATTAAAAATCAAAATACAATTTTTGACAAAACGCAAATAAATTTGACTTAGAATGCGCGTGCTCTGCACACATCCCCTGTATTAGCTATTTGCACTAAGTGTGAATTCGTGTGTGCGGGTGACTGAGTGTGCGGTTGACTGAGCGTGACTGCGACTGCGTGTGACTGCGACTGCGTGTGACTGCGACTGCGTGTGACTGCGACTGCGTGTGACTGCGACTGCGTGTGACTGCGGGTGAGTGTGCGGGTGACTGCATGTGCGGGTGAGTGTGCGGGTGAGTGTGCGGGTGACTGCGTGTGCGGGTGAGTGTGCGGGTGACTGTGAGTGTGTGGGTGACTGTGAGTGTGCGGGTGACTGTGAGTGTGCGGGTGACTGCGTGTGACTGAGTGTGCGGGTGACTGTGAGTGTGCGGGTGACTGTGAGTGTGACTGCGTGTGAGTGTGCGTGAGTGTGCGGGTGCGTGTGACTGTGTGTGCGTGTGACTGAGATGTGTTTTACAAATAGTCTCACCCTTTATATTCTGCATGAATACACCATGTTTGTAAAATTAGTACCATTATTATAGTGTCCTTTGCTCAAATAACTGTGCTCTCTCCTGCAGTCAAGCACAGCACCACTGAGGTTGTATTAGTACTGTGACCACTGCATTTTACAATCTGATATATTGCTGACTTTGTATAGATCAGATATTTCCAGTACACAGAAGAATGTTATATTCCATTTGGGTTGACAGTTGAGATTTGTCATACAGATACCTTGCTATTTCCTTATCCCTGAGTATTTACTAGCACTGAGATTTCCAGTGTTTAGTGTGTCCTGTTCTGACAGTCTTTCATTGTTCTGCTGAAGGCTCATGCCAGTCTGGATGGTTCCTTCAGTGCATATTAGCAGAGAGCACAGGACACCAGGAGCTGCATGCAGCTATATCTCACCATCAGAAGCAGCATCTGACACTGACTGTACCTTATTCATCTGACACTGACTGTACCTTATACACACACACACACACACACACACACACACACACACACACACACACACACACACACGCTGCAAGGGCAGGGAATGCACATCCACTTCTGCCCTGTCCTGCTACTCGCTGCACACACACAGAATCACTAGGACTGTGATGTTTTCAATGTGATGTCCCTCTCCCCAGCCTATTCTTCCTTTTGATATCTTTTAATGTGGACATCATTGCCAGGTCCGATCTCCCTCCTCCCTCCTCCCTCCTCCCTCCTCCCTCCTCCCTCCTCCCTCCTCCCTCCTCCCTCCTCCCTCCTCCCTCCTCCCTCCTCCCTCCTCCCTCCTCCCTCCTCCCTCCTCCCTCCTCCCTCGCAATTCAGCATGTCAGCGACACACTGCTCTGCTTCCTCTCGGTTACCCTTCATGATCCCTGGGCTCCTCTCCTCTGGCAGCGCTCAGTCAGCGGGACACAGGGAAGGGGAGGGAGGTGAGAGGCTGAGCAGCGGCTCACTGAGTCTGATTTAAAATCCCCGCGCTTGCTACACCTTTCACTCTAGCACCGGAAGCTCTGCGGCAGCCATCTTGCTATACCCATGGCAGCTGACGTGTGGGGGTAACAGCGGCCGTTAGGAGCGGCGCCGGCGGCTATCGCCGCCGCCGCCGCCGCATGTCACAGCGGGTGTGTGTGGGGGGGAGCGGTGGCTGTTAAGAGCGGCGCCGGCGGCTATCGCCGCCGCCGCCTCCGCAGGTCACAGTAGATGCGGGGGGAGGGGGGGGAGCCATGACGTCACTTCCGTTTCACATTTCCCCTCCAACTCTCCCGTTTTACTCCATCAGAATAGGTGCCACTAAAGAAGTTTCACTTCAAAAAGTTGGAGTTTGATGGCTCTTCAATGAGAGCCATTTCAGATGGTACAGTTCATGTAAATTCAAGCACAAGTACTCACATTGTGGGGGCGGGGGGGGGAGACATTCAGCTCTGAGATGCTTCCAAAAAGGTAAGTCAGAATTTGACAGGCCGATGGGTAGGGAGGAAAAGGGGAAGACGCTGGTGAGAGTCAGCAAGACGGGTCCATAGTTAAACATGTATTCCATGAAGCGGGAGAAAAAAAACATTAGTGAAGGTTTTAGAGGGTTTTTGAATTCCATTTGAGGAAAGGTAATCGCTGTATTTTGCAGTTAACGGAAAATCAGTATATCAAAATGAAGATATGGTGGAAGAGAAATTGTTCAAAGAGATTTTGATGGGTAGAATGGCTGCTCCTTTCGAGGACCCGCTGTTTCATCATTTGAGAGTTTCGCCTCTGGGAGGTAGGGAAGTAATTCATCATCTATCTTATCCAAAAGGTGAATCGGTAAATCATGGAATTGACATTGAAGATTGCATAGGTAAATATACTTCTTTTGACAGGGCATTCAAGTTGGTAAGAGAAGCAGACGTAAGAGCCTTTTTGTCAAAAACAGACATCAAGGCAGCATTTTGTTTGTTGCCAGTGCAGTATATTGTTTCCACTTGTTAGGGTGTCAGTTTTAAAAGTAATTATTTGTTGATTAATGCTTGCCTATGGGCTGTTCCATATCGTATTACTACTTTGAAGTTTTTAATTGTTTTTAGAATGGGTAGTGCAACAAGAGGCTGGTAGTGAGTCAGCGTTGCATTATTTAGATTATTTGTAATATGTTCGTGGAGCACAGTCAGTTGTGTTATCACTTGTTCTGTATGTTTAAAGCAGTCGCTAAGCGGTTTGGGGTACATTTGGGGAAGGAGAAGGTCTCAAAAAAGTGTCATCATTTTTTGGGTATTGAGATTAATGCTAAAGAAATGGTTTTAGGCTTCCTAGGGAAAGATTGATCAACTTGACTGTTTTGATGGAGAAGGTAAAATGGTCCAAGAAGGTTACCTGGAAACAGGTGCTGTCACTTTTGGGGCACTTGATGTTTTTCTATAGGGTTATGCTAAAAGGGTGGGCTTTTTTTGTAGGCGTTTGACTTTAGCCACAAGAGGCATGAAGAGTCCTCACCACTTTATTCATTTTACAAATCATGTAAAAGAGGATTTGGGGGTTTGGCAGACCTGTTTTAGCAGGGTAGGTCATACTGGCACAGCAGGAGGCCCTATATTGGGCTTGGAAAGGTAGCGACAATGCCTTTAGCTTTGCAGCTCGGGTTGCGCTAACATTTGGATTGTTCAAGTTTTGTACATGGTTCTGGCTTTCAAGCCAGTGGCTGGCATATATTTAAATATGGTAATGGTTAATTGATGGCAGAGACTATGTTTATATTGTTGTTAAATAAATGCTGAGCTGTTTTCGTCCAAATTATATGTATGCCCAGTTATTACGGTTTTGGGTGCGATGGTTCGAATGACAGGGTATTGAGGAATTCAGAAATCAAGGAGAGGTGCTACAGTGATGTGCAAACCTGTCAAAATGTGATTCGCCGCTGTTTGGACCTAGCAACATTTGAATTGTTGCCAAAAGTTCTACCGAAACGGCCCAAATTGTAAAACTATTAGCTATTTCACTTTTTTTAAACTGGCAAAATAGCAGCCCCACAACATTTAACATTTGTTTTTTAAGTTCAATTCAATTTCAAAAGTGAAAGTCATCAAAATGAATCAAACATCCTGGGCCTATTGACTTAATTCTAAAGCAAACTTACTGCAAACGTTTGTATCGAAGCTTTAGCTTGCTTAAAGGTTACACATCTCTAGTGCTTAGCACTTCCATGCAGAAACCTAGAGAGGGCTTCAGCTTCACCCATACTTTGCTTTGCTGTGTCTCAAAAACCTTTTAAAGAGACTTTGGCTCAAAGGACATGCAAATAATTTTTCACATCAACATTTCTCATTCAGTAGAAACCAGTTTCAATATTTCACAAAGAAATACAGCACACATGAGATGCTATATACAGTAACTCCCGCAGGGGCATGGCTGCCCAGGCATATCCATAGAGGCATGCCCAAGTATATAATACTGGCACTCACGTGGACTGACCCAAGCCCTCATCCCGTAATAAATAACTGCTTGCTTCAATCTACGTGAGTGCCGGTATTACAAAGAAAAAGGTAAAGTAAGAGTAATTTGTAAAACAAACATATTTTTGAATGAGTAACAGAGACCACACTTTTTCTGCACTCACCAATTCAAAGCCATTGTTAAGGGAACCTTATCAATTACAGATGTAGCAGGCGGTATTGCCCCTATATGCGTGCAATTTTACATTTTCCACAGTCACGAGTTTTCCTGGGGGATTTTCAATTCAATGGAGCAGTGAGTTGCAAAATTTCACAATTTGCTAACCCTAACGCACAATTTTGTGCTTTACCGCACAATAAAGGGTGCAGTAATGCTGCTACATCTGTATTTGTCCGAACCCCAATTGATTAAGTATGTATTACTTATTCAACAAGTGCAGATATGATACTAGCAACATAATATAAGAAGTAAATAAATCATGACTGATCAAACATCAGATGAGAATTCTTCAAGGCCATGTATCCAACTATGCATTATTCCTGTTAAAACAAACACTACTTGATTTTTTCAATGGCAAGAAGGAAACTATGAAACTAAAATCCCAATACATTAGCAGTCATTGTACTTTGCAAAGAGGCTTGGTGTTTCTGGTAAGTATACATGATAAATCATGCCTTTCAAAAGATAATTACTGTTGTGAAAGGGAAAAAACAATTTTTTACTCCCTCAAATTGAATGGAGCAACAGATGGTCCTTTGTTTCCTTAGGACATATTAGAAAGAGCTGTTTCAATAAATACGTTGAAAGGAAATAAGTAAATTGTACTTATTAATCACTCTAATATCTTAAAGACTGAGACAGGATTTTGGGTACAAACTCCATAAGGCAAATGGTTAAACCAGTTGGTACTAGGGAGACATACAAAGTAATCAGTTTAAAGAAGCAATCCCATGTGGCAGGCAGCCAAAAAGTCTGTATGAAGGTATGTGTATGTATGTATGTATGTATGTATTATGTATGTTCAACTATCAGTGGCTCGATATATATATATAAGATATATATATATGTAAGAGAAAGAGGGGACCCCGCATCCACAAGATTAATAGATGTAACTAAATACCGACTTCTATATCAATATACAGTGATAAGTCAGTGGTGCTATATGGGCCAATCAATACAGTAGGAGAAAGTAAAGCTCCAAACAAAGCACTCTAGTATACCTTTAAAGTACAAATTCACAAAATCTTTATTAAATAACTGTCACAGAACAAAAAATAAAAGAAAGCACAGAAAGTTAAAACAAGGCATGGATCCCCTGTACGTAAAAAAACCTGACATAAATCCTCCAGCAGTTAATTCCAAATGGGAACAATACCCATATCAATAGTGACAGAAAATACACTCTAATGTACCTGACAAGGTTGACAAAATAATACAGACAAAAAGCCAAAAATGAAGTGGCTATGGCCAAATGGTCAAATCACATGATATTAACACATTCTTATTCCCACATAATCTCAGGGAATGTCTCAAGTGACACAGTGTAGCAATATATGATAGGGCCACACAATATACAGCCTATGGAAGCACACCTCAAAAAACTTATATGCTAATGTCATACATCAACAAATGTCAGGTAAACTGCAAGATCATGGAGGAGACAAGGAGCTAAACGCTCAGAACATGATTACGTGTCCCTAGGGGGGGGACAAACCAGGGGGTCCTGCCTACTACACCTGCTCCTACGTGTTTCGGCCAAGAGCCTTCTACTGGGAGTGGTGAGGTAGGCAGGCCACAAATGCTATACTTCATGCATCCAGTTTTCACCTGGAACACCAAATTAAGGGTATCCCTAAGAGCGAATTTTTGCGCCTTAAGCGCAATGTGTCCACAGAGAGAAGCTTTATTGAAAGGGCAGGGGAGATGAGAGAGAGATTTAATCTGAGAGGATATAGCCACCGATGTGTGGAGAGGGGTTATAAAAAAGCACTAGACACCCCTAGAGAGACTCTTCTATGTCCCAAAACTAAAACTACTTCAGACCAAAAATTCAGATTCATAGGAACATACAATAAACAGTGGCCTTTACTACATCAAACACTTCAAAGCCACTGGAACATTCTCATGACAGATCCAGATCTCAAAAGAATACTGGGTGACAAGATCATCATGACTAGTCGCAAGTCCCCTAATCTTAGGGACAAGCTGGTGAGTAGCCACTTTGTCCCTACTATTAATGAAACCTTCCTCTCGACTGCTAGGAAGGGGTTCTTTAAATGCAGGAACTGTTCTGCCTGCAGATACATGTACCAGACAGATGCGTTCACCGATTTCTTAAAGAAAAACACTTTTAAAATCAAAGATAACCTTGGGTGCAAATCAAAGGGTTTAATTTATTGCATTACCTGTCCCTGTGTCCTCCCCTACATAGGGATGACCACACGTGAACTCAGGTTCAGAGTCCTCGAGCATGTGAGGAATATCAAAAATGCCTCGAGAGACCTCCAAAATTTTAGGAAAATTACTTCGGTGGCCCGGCATTTTCTTCTGGTACATGCATCTGATTTTAATCTCCTCCAGGCTTTTGCGATAGAGAGAGTAAGCTTAGGGATGAGGGGTGGCGATTTAGAGAGGGCACTTTCGCGTAGGGAGTCCAGGTGGATTGTCCAGATGGACTCAATGATTCCACGGGGTCTTAATGACTACCTGGGCTTCTCTATGTTTTTGTAGGTCCACTTTTACCAATTACATCAGCCTATTTGTTTTCATTTTGTTGGTTAGTTTGGGACTTGTAGATCCTCTATGTATCACGATGAGAATCTCATACACCTCCCTCTCTCTCCCCCCTCCCTCTCGTTGTTCACTTACAGGGTCCTGGGTTTGTACACTATCAATCCGCCAGAAGATTGGAATATATCTACACTCTATCCTGGGTCTCCATATCATCGGATTGACTTACTGCATATGTGCGGTGTTACTCAGGAGAGACTTACCATCATGTACCTCTGTTTTGATACAAATAAATTCAAGGACAACATCACGTTTAATTCTACCAAGGAATAATACGGACACACATTATGAATTCTATTAACAGTTGGGATTATTTTAATTGACTCCTAAGGAATTAGTTATCTTCCACATCAAAGTTACGATTAATATATGTATATGATATTATGCTCTCTTATATGTTTGTGACACAAGTCACGTTCCTACTGCAAGAATATAACTGCATGCTCTAATCTATAGCTGTGTCTATGGATGTATTTTTTCATCATCTCTGCACAATTTATGTGCTCAAGAGACCTTAGTGTTATGGCGGATGAGACTTCCTCTGCTATGAGGGGAACTGAATATATATATCCCTCGTATTTATTCTCTTTGATGTTAATCTGTACACATTTCCTAGCTTCATTTTGTTATTGTGTGCCTTGTTGCAGCATCCATCTTTCAATTGTGTTAACAACAGTGGAGCTTATGTTGCTATTGATATTTGAGTGATTCCCTGCAGAGGGAGATGTTATCAGCTGTGCTACTAGCACTTTCTAAGTACATATGTATACTGACTGCTGTATTAATTTCGTGAAAGCCATAGGTCTTGCTTTAAGGGCAGGATCGATGCACGTTTGCTGCGCATGCGCGTGGCGTGGCGCGGCGCGAGGAGAGTGCTTGACTGTATGGGGTCCTTTGGTGTCTGGGCGCACGTGCGCAGTGGGGCGTATTTTGCGAATCATCTGTCTGTCTGGTTGTGAGCCGGTGCGGGGCGCCACAGTAATACATGGGACGGCACCCGATGACGTCATGGGCATGCGCATTTGCACCCGTGAGGCGCGACCTGCCCTCCGTTCCCATCCTTATAGGGGGAGGTGTCATATCGAGTGTGACATCCACTACCCAGACCTGTTACAGCACTATGTGATACAGCTACATATCGGGCGCCTCCCGATGACGTCATGCGCATGCGCACGAGGCACAAGAGAGGTAGATTTGCCAGTACTGCCCTCTTCTGTGGGGGAAGGCGTCCTTATGATACAATCATATTATTGGTTCCTCCACTGTGACGTTTACATACCCACGCAGTAAGTTTATTATGCACACTCCTGTTTGCTATTTGTATATCATGTAATTGGCAGATTTTCACCAGGTGATTATTTTCATAGGCCCAATTACATATCCTTTTTAAGCATGAATGTCACCCTGCCTACCTCACCACTCCCCTATTCTTGTTTTTCCCCTTTTCTTCTTTTTCTCCTCCTTCCTTTTTTCTTTCTTTTTTCCTTTTTTTAGATCAAAAGATTATATCATTGGTCTCTCTATCTCTACATAAATTATTTTAGAGATTATATTTAGATATATATTTTATATATCTCTTATTTCCTCCTTATAGTGATTTATTAGATTAATTATTGCTTTTCCATTTGATCATAGATTATTGTTCATTATTTTGATGAGATTTTTTATTTTGAATTTATTTATTATTATCATTATATGTTTTTTTCATTTATCTATGGATCTTGGTTATTTATTAGGGTTTAGTTTAGTTTTCACATTTTATGATTGTGGATTTATTTATATATAATATTCTATCATTTTTTAATATTGTTTTTTTTATTTTTTATTTATTATTTTTTTCATTTTTTCATTATTCACTTTTTTATTTTCATATTTATTTTTATTTTTATTTATTCACAGATGTTTTGTTGTATGTTATATGTTTTTAATATGTCATATTGTATTGTGTTCATTTTTGTGACTTACTATACTATATTGTCTATTAGGTGTTTTTTAATGCAATGCACACCCTATCTTGTTATGGTGGTCAGTTGATTAGAAGGATATTTAACCTATTAACTATCAGCTCTGTATTGATTCACAGCTTTTGCTTAATGAATCAATTAGTCATTTACAGGGCGTGTATCTGCAACTGACCTTTATTTAAACAGGGTTGGCTTGAGTGTTGGTTACTCTTTGATAAAGCGCCTCCATGGCGGGAAACGCGTCAGAGTTTTAATTTGTGTGTTTGTTATTTTGGCACATATGCCCAATAAATAGGGATAGATAGAGAAGAGTCTTCTCTGCCAGTGCTCAAAGTGGAATAAATTGCTTCTCTTAGGAAATGGTTAAATAGCTATATAGCTTAATTATTCGTTTCAAATGCACCATTTGTTGTTAGAGGATACAGGAAATGTATAGAGAGTAAAACTGTATTAAGGTCAAATATGCTCAAAATTGGGGGCGTGGGTATCACATAGAAAAGGGATGTCAAGGGAACCTAAATAAACTAGGGACACTAACCCCTATCTAAATAATAACTCCAACAGCCCTTAGAGCTAGACCATAAGAATAAAATACAGTGTCAAAGACAAGTACTCACGACCTTTGTACATACGGTCCTTCTGGTTCTGGCATGCTCTCAGCCCGACATATGTGAAGTAGGAAAACATCCTGGATAGGGGGAAAGATGGCGGTGCACAGCGTGCCAACAGGTGCCTCGTGCGTTCCGGAAGCAGGAAGTAAAGCGGAAGCTGGATGGCGATTTTCAGTGCAAAAATTTAATGTACAACAATGAACAGCAAAGACATATTATTAAAAAGAAAAGATCATCTTGAGAAAGAACTCTGACGCGTTTCGTGCATCCACTGCACTTTGTCAAAGAGTAAATAACCTTTCACGGGTGCTGACCTTTGAAGGAGATCCTCTACCGGAAGTCCCGCCTCTCACTCATTGGTTCCTACATGATGGTGTAATGACCAATCGAGGAGCATGGTGAGGTGAGTGGCAGTGCTGGCGGTGAATGGAGCTCTTCTATTGTCTATACACTCTAAAGCTAAAATACAAACATTGAAAAAAACTTAGAAAAAACTTTATCAAGCAAAAAACTTTATCAAACGGAAAACTTTATCAAACAACAACAAACATTAAATCAAACAGGTCGCTGTCATCCACTCAACATATATAGATACGAGTTTAAAATATATGTATAAACAATGTATAACATAAATAACTATATATGTCAATGAAGAACAACGATCTGCTTGAGAATAATTAAAAACTATCTTAAAAAAAGATGATATTTTAATAAAGACATATAAATCTATGGACATATTAAATTAATCTCCCATTCAATGGAAAATATTTCATATATAATGATAATGTTATAGTGAATAACTTTATATATAGTAAATTGATTTTAAGTCATAAACCATAGTAAAGAAAAATCATGTATGAATAAGTATCCATGAATAGGGGAATATAACCTATGAATTGTCTGTGAGATGTATGGAATTAATGTGCAGATCAATGAGTTAATTATCAGATAATTAATAAAAATCATTAATTCATAATTCATAGCAATTGTGTCCATATTATTCCTAATTGATTGTTTGCATACCGACATATCATGAATCACAATCATCATAATAATCATGTGTTTAGAATATAAGACAGATTATTGAGTAAAAATATGTTATAAAGTCTCAAAATTAACAGTCAATATATATCAAATAATACAATAAGATGGTAAGTACAAGATGAATATACATAGAAGGTAGAAATTAATGTCTGGAATCTATATCAGAAAGTGCTTCAATTCCCAGTCGGTATTTATACCTTCTGTGTATAAAGCATTTGATGTAAAGATCCAGTACATTTCTCTTTTATGACCCAAAGGTCAATTTTTAAGACTTAGAAGAATTTGTTCTAGTCTAGAAATGTTCATAGTACAATCTAAAGATCTAGCTTGAAGATTTGAACAGAGGCTTTGATCGTAACTGCATTCAAAACGCTTTCAATTATGCATTCTCCACTTCTAGAGATAAACTATTGCAACCTGCTCTTAAATCTAATCCATCACATCATAGTGATAAAGCTCAATTTGATGAAGAAGGGCTGTTCTTTATTACCAAATTTAGTCGCCAATCTGAAGATATAAAATCTATCATAAATAAACATTGACACATTTTGCAGTTAGATACGGCCCTAAAACCATTAGTCCAGAATCGACCGAAATTTACATTTAGGAAAGCTAATACTTTATCTACACATCTCTCTCCGAGTTTGTTCGTTCCTCCCTCGGTACATACGAAGGATGTAAATATGCCAAACCTATTAAATCAATTACATTTAAAGTCACCAAAGACACACATAGGATAAATCATCTGATCACATGTAATACTGATCACGTGATTTATTCTTTAACATGTGGGTGCGGGAAAATATATATTGGGAGGACTATTAGACCCTTAAAAACTCGGGTTATGGAACATTTAAGATCCATCAAAAAAAGTGACCCAAGACTCCCAGTATCCAGACATTTTATGGAATGCCCAAAAGGCAACATAGACTCTTTTTCATTTAGTGTCTGGAATTTATCCCAATACATCCTAGAAAAGGTAATAGATTAAATACTCTTAATAAAAGAGAAATGTACTGGATCTTTACATTAAATGCTTTATACCCAGAAGGTATAAATACCGACTGGGAATTGAAGCACTTTCTGATTTAGATTCCAGACATTAATTTCTACCTTCTATGTATATTCATCTTGTACTTAACATCTTATTGTATTATTTGATATATATTGACTGTTAATTTTGAGACTTTATAACATATTTTTACTCAATAATCAGTCTTATATTCTAAACACATGATTATTATGATGATTGTGATTCATGATATGTCGGTATGCAAACAATCAATTAGGAATAATATGGACACAATTGCTATGAATTATGAATTAATGATTTTTATTAATTATCTGATAATTAACTCATTGATCTGCACATTAATTCCATACATCTCACAGACAATTCATAGGTTATATTCCCCTATTCATGGATACTTATTCATACATGATTTTTCTTTACTATGGTTTATGACTTAAAATCAATTTACTATATATAAAGTTATTCACTATAACATTATCATTATATATGAAATATTTTCCATTGCATGGGAGATTAATTTAATATGTCCATAGATTTATATGTCTTTATTAAAATATCACCTTTTTTTAAGATAGTTTTTAATTATTCTCAAGCAGATCGTTGTTCTTCATTGACATATATAGTTATTTATGTTATACATTGTTTATACATATATTTTAAACTCGTATCTATATGTGTTGAGTGGATGACAGCGACTCGTTTGATTTAATGTTTGTTGTTGTTTGATAAAGTTTTCCGTTTGATAAAGTTTTTTGCTTGATAAAGTTTTTTCTAAGTTTTTTTCAATGTTTGTATTTTAGCTTTAGGGTGTATAGACAATAGAAGAGCTCCATTCACCGCCAGCACTGCCACTCACCTCACCATGCTCCTCGATTGGTCATTACACCATCATGGAGGAACCAATGAGTGAGAGATAGGCGGGACTTCCGGTAGAGGATCTCCTTCAAAGGTCAGCACCCGAGAAAGGTTATTTACTCTTTGACAAAGTGCAGTGGATGCACGAAACGCGTCAGAGTTCTTTCTCAAGATGATCTTTTCTTTTTAATAATATGTTTTTGCTGTTCATTGTTGTACATTAAATTTTTGCACTGAAAATCGCCATCCAGCTTCCGCTTTACTTCCTGCTTACGGAACGCACGAGGCACCTGTTGGCACGCTGTGCACCGCCATCTTTCCCCCTATCCAGGGTGATTTCCTACTATGCCCAATAAATAGTTTATTTTTTGCCTCCAGCCCTTTTGCTTTTTTGCAGTGCTCTACTTCTCCATTTTCTATTTGTACTCATAGTGTAGTAAGTAGAAAAATGTATATGGGACTGGCAAAAATAAAATTACATTTTATACCCCTGACGAAGTCTTAAGTACGAAACGCGTAAGGTGTGTTTCAGATCATATTGAATTTTATATGCTATTATATGCGCATGTATCAGCATACTGGCATTTGGATCATATCGAGAGCAGAGAATATGCATTAAGTCGTATGGATGCAGTGTTCACCAACGGAGAGGAGTCAGAGACTATCTAGGAGCTCCCGCTGACGTCACAACTCTCGCGAGATTCCGGCTGGAGTGAGGAAGTACTCGGTACACAGAGGCGACGCGATATCGAGACCTGTAGCACACGGTAGAGCCCCAGGACGCCAATTCTGCTAGTATCCTGCTACTGTTGGCGATTGAATATTACTCATACTTGCTTATGTTCCTGTCACGTTTGTGAGTGCGAATTTTTATTTTTACCAGTCCCATATAAATTTCTCTACTTACTACACTATGAGTGCACCTGTTGTTTTTTGTTTTTTCCCTAGATATCCATGAGGTATTTGGTGGTCCCTCTTTTCAGGCTGCAGAGACTCAGAAGGACAGTGTTTTTGGGATTGGACTTTCACTTGTATTGTATATTTTACATATAATTTTTTCAATTTTTTCATTTCTTGTTTTTATTACATATATATATTTTTTTATTATTGTTTTATTTATTTTTATTGCATGGTTAGTGCTCACTATATATGTTGGTTGCAGTACTTTCACAGTTTTACAACATCTGTGTCAATGGGGTTTTTGAAGGCGCTAATACTATTTATTTTTCTTGTTTTATATATATATATATATATATATATATATATATATATATATATATACAGTGATCGACAAATCACCCAAAAATTTACTCGCCCAACCAAAAAATCTACTCGCCACCTAGTCCCGCCCCCAACCCCGCCCCTAGTCCTGCCTCCAACCCCGCTTTAAAATAAAATATATAAATAAAATACATTTAATAACAACATTCGTTTTTGACATAAATGTATTTATTGTATTACATAATACTACAATTAGTCCTTGTTACGTGTGTGTGTGTGTGTGTGTGTGTGTGTGTGTGTGTGTGTGTGTGTGTGTGTGTGTGTGTGTGTGTGTGTGTGTGTGTGTGTGTGTGTGTGTGTGTGTGTGTGTGTGTGTGTGTAAATGTCGGATCTAGAAATAAAAGCCAGGTGTGAATGACTAGTTTCCTGAATCCCATAACCAGTGTCTGGACGTCCCCGCTTCACAATATCTAAAGCAGCAATCCCGTCTGGGATCTTACCTGATCTGCAGTCCCTCAATGTCCAGGTACACTCATTCCCGCAATGTTATACATTGGAGGGGATGTGTTCAATACCTGTCTTCCGATGTCTTCCGTGTGAAGCTTGAGTCAGATCTGGAAGAAAGCAGTATAGGTTATTTCGGTGTAGCATAGGGCAGTTAAGATATACTGTATAGGGTAAATAAGATATCCAGATCCAGAGTGTGGGTGACAGAGTGTGTGAGGGAGAGAGATTGTGAGGGAGAGAGAGTGTGAGGGAGAGAGAGAGAGTGGGGGAGAGAGAGAGTGTGGGGGGAGAGAGAGAGAGTGTGGGGGAGAGAGAGAGAGAGAGAGTGTGGGGGAGAGAGAGAGAGAGAGAGTGTGGGGGAGAGAGAGAGAGTGTGGGGGAGAGAGAGTGTGGGAGAGAGAGAGAGAGTGTGGGGGAGAGAGAGAGAGTGTGTGGGGGAGAGAGAGAGTGTGGGGGAGAGAGAGAAAGAGAGTGTGGGGGAGAGAGAGAGTGTGGGGGAGAGAGAGAGAGTGTGGGGGAGAGAGAGAGTGTGGGGGGGAGAGAGAGTGTGGGGGGGAGAGAGAGTGTGGGGGAGAGAGAGTGTGGGGGGGAGGGAGTGTGGGGGAGAGAGTGTGTGGAAGAGAGGGAGACTGACTGACTGGGTAGGTGACTGACAGACTGGGTTTGTGACTGACTGACTGACTGGGTAGGTGACTGACTGACTGACTGGGTAGGTGACTGACTGACTGACTGGGTAGGTGACTTACTGACTGGGTAGGTGACTTACTGACTGGGTGGGTGACTGACTGGGTAGGTGACTGACTGGGTAGGTGACTGACTGGGTAGGTGACTGACTTTGATTGACTGGGTGGGTGGGTGGCTAGGTGACTGACTGACTGGGTGGGTGGGTCACTTAGGTGACTGACTGACTGACTGGGTAGGTGGGTAGGTGACTGACTGGGTGGGTGGGTAGGTGACTGACTTAGGTGACTGACAGGGTGGGTGGGTAGGTGACTGACTTTTAGGTGACTGACTTTAGGTGACTGACTGGGTGGGTGGGTAGATAGGTGACTGGGTGGGTGGGTAGGTGACTGACTGGGTGGGTAGGTGACTGACTGGGTGGGTAGGTGACTGACTGCGTGGGTGGGTGACTGGTGGGTTGGTGACTGACTACTTATGGTCTCTCTCTCCCCCCCTACACACACACACACACACACACACACACACACACACACACACACTCTCTCTCTCTCTCTCTCTCTCTCTCCCCCCCCCCCCCACACACACACACTCCTCCCCCCTACACACCGTGGATCGCTGTGGTCTCCGGTCTCTGTGACAGCCGAGGAAGCGGCAGGCCGGGTGTCGCCCTCGGTGGCTGTCGCTGCGGGTCACCGGGTGGCAGTGAGGAATCCGGACAGATGGGAGAGAGGATTGGGGGGGCTAGTGATGCGGCTGGTCACCGGGTAACAGATGGCCCTGCAGGGGCCTGAGGCAGACAGGCGTGGAAGGGGCTGGCTGCCGGAAGGGGGAGGAGTGGAAGCGCTGAGGAGGGAAAGCATTGCTGAGAGGCGGGGGAGGAGCAAAGGCACTGCTCAGAGAGCCGGAGGCGGGGTAATCTCTCCCAACAACATGAACCCGCCTCCGGCTTTTTTTTTTTTTTTTTTTCTCCAGCGCGAGCGCGGGAAAAACAGCAGCGCGAGCGGGGGAAATTAAAAAAACAAACACGTGTGCTGCTTGGGCCAATATTTACTCGCACGGAGGTTAAATCCTCTCACCCCGGGCGTGTAAATGTATAGAATTGTCGAACACTGTATATATATATATATATATATATATATATATATATATATATACATATATACATATATATATATATATATATATATATATATATATATATCAATAATAAAGTCAGCGCCTTTCACAGACTACACCCAAATTGCTGCAGCCCTGATCTGATAAGGCAAGATGTTGCACCCAGCACAGATGCCTATTTACAATATGACATGTCAATATACTTGTGGTAAGAAACAAATGATACAATTGTGTTATAATAAAATGCCAAAAAAATTCAAAGAAAAAAGTGTGCATGAATAATAAAAATTGTTTAAAAAATGAAAAATTGGGATAATCACACTACTGTGACCTATGGACTAAAAAAATGAAAAATGACTATGCAATTGAAACAGTGAATTGCATATATAGAAAAAGTTATAAAAAATGAACATGAAACATATCAAAAAATTAATCAATACTTTGGTCCATAAGAGTCCATGAAAGTGACAATATTAAAGTCCAGGCTGTTTCTTCTTGGGCTCACCAACCTCCCAACGAACCTATTAGAAAAAAAAAAAAGAGAAAAAGCGCCCGATCCTTGTATAAAATCAGATATAAAATTTTTAATAAATCATGGACAGACAAATGCACACTCACACTTTGTCAATAAAAATAAAGCAGGTCCCATAACATGCCTTATTTTTATTGACAAAGTGTGAGTGTGCATTTGTCTGTCCATGATTTATTAAAAATGTTATTAAAAATTTTATATCTGATTTTATACAAGGATCGGGCGCTTTTTCTCTTTTTTTTTTCTATATATATATATATATATATATATATATATATATATATATACAGTGCTTGACAAATCACCCAAAAATCTACTCGCCGAACCAAAAAATCTACTCGCCACCTAGTCCGCCCCAAACCCCGCCCGTAGTCCCGCCCCGCTTTTAAAAAAATACATAAATTGAATAAATTCCTAGTAAGAACAGGAATGTTCTTGTGTATGTGTTTATGTGTATGTATGTATGTATGTCTTTATTTATATAGCGCCATTAGCGTACATAGCGCTTCACATTAGTAATACACGTGACAATCATATAAATAACAAATAATACAAATAACAGATCATGGGAATAAGTGCTTTATATATACATGTAATTGGTCTTTATGTATATTAGATAAGGTAACATTTTAAAAGTGCACAGTCCCTTTCTAGATAACATCCATGCCCAGCTTGCACCTTAGCACTGACCTCTTACTTACCCAACAAGACTACCCATATTGGAAAATATTTTTAAAAGCCACCAGAGCCATGCAACAAGAAATAAGAAAACAATAGGACATGGTACCCCCCAACCACAATGCTCAGGAGTTAACTGTTATTCTGTTTTCCAGAAATGTTTTAAAGCCACAATTCCCCATAATAAAAAAAAAAAAGTGTCATGTACTGCTGTTGGTCAGTTTAAGAAAGGTGGACATGTAGAAGAGAATGTGACTTGTAAATATGACTAAAAGTAGCAAAAAGCCCCAGGATTGACCTATGGTTAGTTTATGATCATCTTACCTTGGCAGAAGGTGGCATTGATCCGTTTGTAACCTTGAGGACATTCCATCAGTTGAGAATATCCAGAATTACCTACATGAAACACACAGCAAAATGAACATTCATTAATGTTTGTTATCAGTGGTTGAAGTAACTAAAAAAAATTCTGTCTTAGCTTAAAAATAAAAAAATATCAACATAAACATTGTGGAAAATCTATTTGAACCATATTTTAGAAAGACTAATGAAATACAATATTTATGCTTATAAAAGCGTAAACTTCCTAAATGAAAGCCATTTTTCTGCAAATATAAAGTGGAACTGTATGTGTACAAATAACTTGTGGCTGTTCAGCACTAAAACATTCCTGAACTCCTTGCTTTATTCCGCCCTGAACCTGGATGGAGGTTGTAATCGGCTGCACCTGTTCCTGGCCTTTAAAAGGAAGCTATTTCTTTTCAGTCAATGCCCAAGCAAGGTGTCTTATCCCTTGTGCTCCTGGACCCCACTTGATATCCTGATACACTTTGCCTTTGCTGTACACTGGCGACACACTTTATTCGAGCTCGGCTAGTCCCACGAATTCGGGTATACCCGGGTGTATTGAGGTTTGTGACTGTTTTCTGCCCGAGTGCATTAAGGTATTTTCCAGGCAGGGATTGAAGCATTTTATTCCCGCTGGCTGCAATACTGCACAGTATATATATATATACTGCATTACAATTCATGAATTTATGCCATCTGGTAGACACGCGAAGCATTGCAGCCTATTAAATCCTAATCATTATCATTTAACAGATCAGCCGCCCGTCAGCCAGGCATGAACCCAGGCTGGGAAGGCAAACGCAACGGGGCTTGTCAGAGGTGAGGAGCGGCGCATTCCAGGTATCTGCCAGGTACATACTGGGTATTTGCTCGAATAAAGTGTGTCGGTGCAGTACCTCTGGCTGTACATGGATTCTGTTTGCCTTTCTCCTACCCTGACCTTGGAATCGTGACCTCAACTATGGTGCCGCAACCTCCCACCGTGGAACTGTGATCCCGACTATGCTGTTGCACCTTGCCCCGACCTTGGGTTGTGACCCGGATATTCTCCTCCATCAGGACTCTGTCCCTATGCCTGTAGTTGGTTCCCATATCCTGCCTCAGCCCTGCGGGTCAGGCCTCCTGGTTAGAGATGAGCACCGCTACAGTTCCCCATAGTACAATCACACCTCCACCCCTATTTCTAATACCATGCAGGTATTAGGTAATTTGTGGTGGATGATATTTCCAATTTGACAAAAATGTAATACTATTGGGGCTCAAAAGTAAAAAAAAATAACCAGATCATATTAACTGAGGTGAAATAAACCCACCTATATGGTTCCCTAAAGAAAAAACATGTATCTAACCATATAAATGCATAAGAATTCCTCTTGAAAAAGGATTTCCCCCCAAAGCGTTGAGGATTCTCATCAAATTGTGTCAGCCCTTTGTAAAATATTGTAAGGCACTATAATTTTTATTCCTTGTTACAGTATATTACTTTTTCTATACTTTTTCTAATACAAGTAAATGTGCAGTAATCAGTGTGCGACTCTTATTAGACGTTTATTTTCTCCCTCCTTGTGCATTTATATCTTATTTCCAACCCGCTCTATTTCTCAGGTTACATTTCCAGGCATCATATCTGTCAGAAATTAAGATGACTACCCCAAAGCAAAGCAAACACAAATATAATGGCTGTGGTATGCCAATGTCACAATTCCCCGTTTCCATCTCTCTGCATTAGGAAACTTCTTCAGACAAAAGTAATGTTGTTTCCTTACCTCCCTGGGAAATGTGACAGTAAACAAGGAGCTGTGTCAATATTGATGTCACTACTGAGCAATTTTGGATTAGGAAATCATTAGGAAGACAAATAGAAGTCTACAGTAACTGTAAGATTTAACAGCAATCACCCACTTTTTGGGTTTACTGTTTGATTGTTCTTGCAAATTACTTTTAACACCTACACAGGTATATAAAAACAGTTGCTGTGCAGTGTAATGCACAGAATGCTAGAGTTCTGAATTCAGGGCCGGCTTAATGGCGGTTCCATCCTGTCCCTGCATCAAGCCAAGCGCTTACAGGGGCCCGCGCTCTTCCCCACAACAATTAAACTTACTGTCGGGTGAGAGCGCGGGGCCTCTGTTAGTATCTCTTAATTGGTACGGAGGCAACTCCCAGCATCTCCTCCTATAGTGTCCTGTAATGGCGTCGTAACGTCAAATGCCATGACAATGTGACACCACATGGCACCATATTGCCATGCCAACGTGACACCGCATGGTGTCAAGACGTCACGTGATGCCGCAACGTCTGAGGAGGAGATGCCGCGCTGGACAATGTAGAAGCCCCTGTACCGAGCCCCAAAAAACTACAAGCCGGCCCTGACTGAAGTTTATGTTTGGAACCCACTGTGTGGTTGGGTCTTCCAAAGGCTAATAAACTACAGATTTTGGATAGAAGGACCAATACGGCTATTAAACTCTGTGCAAACCTGAAACCCACCTCTTAAATGAAGCATCCCAATAGCCTGGACTCATGGCTATTGACCCACAGTCACTCCTGCCAATTACTGCCATCTACTGCACTTACTGCATCATCTGCTGTCTCTGTATGTTTCCCAACATACCACTTAGATTGTAAGCTCTCTGGGGCAGGGGTTTCCTTTCCTATTGTCTGACTTTTTTTGCTCGTATTGTATTAAAATTCCCTGTACTGTATTGTCTTTGTAAAGCTCTGCATACACTGTGGGTACTATATAAATAAAGCTATACATACATACATACATACACTATAGAATTAAATAGTTGCCATTAAATAGTTGCAATTTTTTTCAAAACTTGCACAGAAAATGCAAATATTTCCAGATCCAGGGGTGCCGGATTTAGTGGAACCACCAATGAGCTCCAACGGACGCCCTAGTTCAGGTAAATAAAACCCCCAGGGGCATATGCAGAGAGCAGCGGTAGAAATAATTGGAGAGTTTAAGAAAAAGTAGGTTTAATGGAGAGTTTTATTCTCCATATGCAGAAATGTGCGAAATCTGCAATTGAAAGCATGAATGCGTGTGTTGAGTTAAAAATGGAGAGATGCGCGCTGCAGAAAAGTGTTTGAAAAAAATCGCGCTTTTTTTTTTTTTTTCTATGGCCGGCGAGCTCCTGCTTCTTGCCAACTTTTGTTGGCGGAGGAAATTGTAGAAAATCGCGCCAATAACAGCCGCTAGATGGCGATCGCGCCTTTCTGAATTTGGATATTTTTAACACTGGCGAGATGTAGGTTCTCGCCAGCCGCGCGGCGAGATTTATAAATAGAAAAAAAAAATTGCGTGTTTTTCCTACCTCGCCATTTTCTGCTGTTTTCTGCGCGAATTTCACCAAAAAATGGCGATATTTGCTATAGCGCTGCTCTCTGCATGAGGCCCCCAGTCGGAATTGCTGCTTTAAGCTCCCAACAAAAAAAAGCACTAAGAGACACAGTACACTGATGTTTGTTTCTTCTTGCACCTGCATTAAATGTAAGACATTAACTATGTGCTTATGCAAAATCAGACATATAGGAGATTTTTGATGCCAAGAAAATAGTTTTAAAAATGTAGGAACCAGGTCCAGAATGTCATACATCCCTTAGATATGAGCGCAGAGCAACATATCATGAACTCCCCAAATCACAGGCAGAGGCACATAAGGCAAAAGAGGTGAAAATTCATAGACGAAGTGAGAATATCCTTTTTTTGCATTCAATTTTTGGGCAAAAAGAGAATTTGGTCCCTTCAGAAATAGGCTGCATGTGTGTGTAAATTCATTGTTGACGCAAAGCATAGGTCTTCAGTTGAAATTCTTGACCAAGGCAAATGTTGCCATCATTCTGCATGGTCATGAAAAGGAGAGATACATTTCAGCATTGTAAGGGTTATTGCAATCATTGGTGCATAATGGTGAAATGGTATTGTGATATTCTGTATTATCACTGCAATTGGATCATATGGAAATTCTGAGCTATTCTGCATC
Organism: Ascaphus truei; assembly: GCF_040206685.1. NCBI lineage: Eukaryota > Metazoa > Chordata > Amphibia > Anura > Ascaphidae > Ascaphus > Ascaphus truei. The sequence continues at coordinate 133,231,752 of NC_134486.1, read as the reverse complement.
ATATCATGGTATTCTGCATTGTGAGCGACTGGAATAACCTTTGCTATATCTGTACTTTACCAATAGCACAAAACAGAAAATCTAATAATCACACAAAGTGTGGTTATGTGTTTAATTTTTTTTATTGTAAGCTTGTCTGAATGGATTTTTCCAGTAAGCTGAAATAGTTTATATGCATTGATGCCAAAGCTTTTCATTCCAAAATACATGTACCCTGTGGAGACATGCAGAACACTGCTGGCAAATTATTGTTTAATACATGTCCCACCCTGACTGGAATCCTACAAAGTGTGAACCTGAGGTACATGCCTTGCACTGCTAAAAAAAAAAAAAAATAGCACCTTAGTATACATTTGAAAAACTAACCACAAAAGGAGTATTCTTTTTTTTCTGAGTAACGGAGAATTCAAGTGGAAACCAAGCAAAATATATTAAGACGAGATTGGAAAAATGTGGCCCTGAACATAGGTCTTGGGAATGAGTCACTACCAAGGCATGATTACACTCCCAACTTCAAATTGTTAATCTTTTGCATGATTCATTCCTTGCCCATCGTGCTAATACTCAGGATGAGTCAGATCCTATGGATTTGTACGGTATGAAATATTTCAGTGCACGTCACTCCCCGCCTCAGACTTTTTTTTATACTTTGGAACACACGGCTTCAAATCCCGTTATGTAGTAGATTACTATGCAGTTGCACGAGTGTTCCTAATGGTCCAGATCAAATCTGTGGTTATAGGAAATCCACATATTGATCGCTAGGATTAACACAGGCCAAGATAAATGCAAATTGACAGATGTAAATGGGAAAGCTTTCATTTCTTTTCATAGCTAAACAAAATTGGAAGATCTTAGTTACAGTATATGATTAATCCATGACTGCCACAGATGTGGCAAGTTATGCGGCAGGCAAGTGAAAGGCAACTTAGTCATGAGACATTCAGACATGTCAACTCTCGCTGATTTTCTCTGAGTCACATTGATTTGCAGAGAGTTTCATGGGTTTTTAGCATATATGGTGTCATAGACTTCAATGAAGTCTCACTTTTCCATTAAGTGACATTTTTTTGGCTCAGAATCCTCAAATTTCATGAATTTTGGTAATTGGAGCTGAACATCTCTGGTTTCTTTAACAGTTTGTTTAATGTTTTTCCTATCCGTATGTTTCTTTGTACACGTCAATAGTCTCATTGAGAATTTTCACAATGGCAATGAATATTGCACTATCACTGGATTCCACAGGAGAAACAGCAAGTGATGTTTACAGAGGGCGATTGCCTAAGGGCTGGGACCCGCTGCGCCCGGCGGCGCGGGCGGCTGCACGGGCTTTCCCCACCAGAAGGGGAATCCTCCCGAGCTGGTCCCGGTCCCCCCTGGCTGCACAGCTCACTACACGCTGTGACGCGTCAGCCGCTAGGGGATACAAGAGAATTGTAATCCCTAGCTTCGACGCGTCACGTGGTGTGGCTGTGAACCAAAGAGGAGGGGAGGCTTCGGGAGGAGGAGAGGCTTCGGGGAGCGGGGAGGAGTGTGGAGTGCCTGCCTCTGTCTCTGTGTGTGTGTGTGTGTGTGTGTGTGTGTGTGTGAGTGCCTGCGTGTGTGATAGAGTGCCTGCGTGTGTGTGTGTGTTGCTTGTGATTACTTCAATCAGCAGCTGCAGCCCGAGCCCGTGGAGTGAGGGAGGGGGGGGGGAGAGTAGCGGGTCCCTCCGCTCAAGCCATGCCCCCCCTCCCGCTCAAGCTTCCCACTCCCGCCCACCTCCCGCTCCGGCTCCCGCTCCCTACAGACCGCATATCGCGGTCTGTGTATGTCAGCGCCCCGCCTGTCTGCAGTGCGGGAGCGCTGACGGAGGGAGCGGGGCCTTAGCCTAAGGTAAATTGGCAACTACTGTACCACTTTACAAGAATTATGCTATAGCTACTAAAAATTATAATAGTAATGAACCTCCACAAAGGCAAGAACTGAGCAATTATTGACAAAGCAAATTTAATTTGGCAGATGAACATCTTGGTGATATACTGTCAAAATATATGCATTCTCTAGGGGAAGCAACTACTTTGTTCTTATACACACGGCTACTAAAGACAAACTTTCATTAGCAGGTTATTACCTGAATTTAGTATGATAATGTCTCACAATCTTTGACACAGTAACAGCTACTGTGAATGACCTTTTATTTTCCAGCAGTTTGGCTTTTCATAATGAGATTGAAGAAGAGATTCCATAAGCCTATACATTCTGACTTGTATTCGAAACACTGTTAGCACGCCGCAAAATAAATGACTGTTATTACTATTAAACATCAGAACAGAAACATTAATATATGTTAAATAATCTATTCTGGGAAACTACAGTTACAGTATGTCTACAATGTTTCTGCAGCACGATCCCCATTTATAAGGATCACTTGCTCATATTCTGCTGAAAAATTGATAATTCGTTTACTTTCTTCATTAAATAAAATTCCATGAACCCAATGCAATTCAATGGATGACGAAAGCATTTTTCTACCAAATCTCCCTGAAAGAAATTTTAGATGTTGCTTAGTATGCCTTTGTGTTTCTAGTTTGTCTAGAACAGTGTTTTTCAACTAGGGTTCCTAGGAACCATTGAGTTCCGTGGGTATCCCTAAAGGGTTCTCTGTAATTTTCAGGTCATTTTAAAATTGTACCAAATACAGAAGAATTTACAATGCATCTTATCTCAGACTTGCTGTTAGAGAGAGTTGGAGTTCTTCAGAATTACACACAGGGTTCCTTGACCAAAAAAGTTTGGAAACTACTGGTCTAGAAATCATTGTGGAGATATCAAACTCTTTGCTGCCTGAATAGCCTGCACTCAGTTTTTTTGAAAGCATGGCAAGCCCTGTCAGCACAGAAGGAAGCAATATGAACCCGACCGTGAGAAATCCCAACCAGTAGTCGATGTAAATTATGATAAAAATGTAACAAAATCCTGGCATTCATATGACGTAATAAACATTGTAACGTCTGTTTTAGTTTATCTTTTAGGAGGTCATTTATTAATTGTTCATTCCAGTTTCTCTTTTCATCAGGGAAGATGCCAAACCAGATTTATTAAAGAAATAAAAGATGTTTATTCTTAAGGGGACATTTTATTTGGTGAATGCAATTCTGTAATTGTTTTTCTTTTCCTTTTTTTGCACCAGACACAAATAGTTTAAAACAAATGTAGATGTCTCTACAATAATATATATATATATATATATATATGCTTTATGTGAGCATTTATTATGTTGGGGGAATAGAATGTTAAGGTTCACACTTAGAAAAGTGCTATTGCATAAGGCAGGGGTGCACAAACTTTTCCCCCTGTGCTCCCCTGCCTGCTTTCCCCCAGTACTCGCAACCCTCCCCCCTCCCCCCTCCTTACCTTGTCTCCGGCATCATGGCAGCGTGGTGTCATGTGACCCCGCAGCGTCATTTGAGGCCGCGTTGCCATGGCGATGCGTCGCCACAAGCAGAGGCATCGCGCGATCCCTGGCATTTAATTAAAATGCTTCGGGGAAGAGTGCAGGGCCTCTGTAAGTGCCGCGCTCAACCGCCCCCCCCCCACAGAGAATCTCGCGCACGTTTGTGCACCCCTGGTATAAGGCCGGAAAATACCTCATGGGCTATTCAGCTGAATGGAATCAAGAGTTGCACAAGCTGCACATTCCTTAATACATAGAGCCATGCCAATATACTAATGTAACCCCACCTAACTCCTCCCACTTGCTCCAACAGCAAGATTAATACATAGGCGCTGCCTGTCACAGGTATATATTAGCACGGGATGAGACAAAATAATGACTTTGCGCCGGAATTTGCTCTTTGATACATACAACCCATTGTGTTCAACGCAACAGTCCCAATACTATTTCCTTTTTAAAAGAGATAATCCTTCCAAAGCTTAAAGTGAACTAGTAACAGTAGCATATTTTGTAGGTTAAATGTAGGCGACTGAAACTTTTAATGTCCTTATACTGCAGTAACCAACTGTTTTGGATGTTTTTTACAATCTTTACGTAGTCTATTTTGTGACAACAATTTGTGTTTGCAATGAAGTTAATAATTGCCATTTTGTTTTCTTTTGGTGTTTCATGTAAAGTAATTCTGATTCCAAAATTAGTCAATTAGATAAATGTATAGCACGATAAGTGTCTGGTAAGTTTAGAATTACATTAGACTCAGAGCACAAGTTATGTAGTTCTGGTGAGTAAAAAAAAGTGACAGAAACCCTCCACTGTAGAGCAAAGATACAAAAAAACACTTATGAGCACATTCACACACATTGCATATCCTTTTACCCAGAATCCCTGGCTGCAGTGGAAGCATTGTATGCTAAGAGGTAATAGGGGAAAGAAGGTTTGTGGAGCTGTCTGAGACATGTGAATGTGCTCATAAGTGTTTATCTTTCCTATAGAACCAGAAAAAAAGTGCCTTCATTTTTCACAGGCAGCAAACAAATAACATTTTTACGTTAAAGATGATTTAATCTGAACAACTTGCTTTCTATCCCTTTATTAAGATTTAGCATAAAAAATATCGAATTAACAGTTAAAGTTAATAAAAAATTAAAAAAAAAAAACACTTACTTGTCTTCTTTGGACATTTCAGGCATTTGTTGAAGCCCCAGGAAGTACCCACTGTTCCACAACAATCTTCTTGTTTTGAAAGCCCTGGGAGTGGTTTACCGCACTGAGAAATGAAGACAACAGAAGTTTTTATGTCCTGGGAAAAGAACACACCCTGGTGCTGCTATTTCAGTATATAAGCTACATATAAGAAGCACTGTCCGACTTTCTAGATAGACTAAATTAGATTAAAACTGTATTACAGGAATGATTAGCATTTTAACATTGAAGTTTAAGAAAATCAAACATCAAATTGAAGCGACAAGGTCATGTAGAATATTTAAGATTTCCATCCTCAACTCTGGTGTTTTACAACCAATTAAGTCCTCCATTGGAGAACTGTATCACTCTCACCTCCCCCATATTGAGCCTTTTGCTTGATCAGGGGATATCATCTGATTCCACAATATCCCTGAGAGTGCTTACCCTCCTCCTTACATGTATCTATAAGCAGATGAGATACGATTAGCATACACAGGCAACACTATCTGGCTATTTGGTATCTACACTCAAAATGTTGGCATCATTGAACCCTCCAGATGCCTTTACCATTAGCTATATATGGATTTCCATTTTGAGGGATCTCTTTTATAGATATACCTATTAGGGATTTATATCTATTTTTATCACTACAGTATGTAGTATAGTATAGGGACCTTCTGAGTGCACTTTGCCTAGACCACAAAGTGCACATATTCTTCATCTGTTTTATAACCACTGAAACGTTTACTTTATCATTTTAATTGCAATAATTAGTGTGACAATCCCATTAACATTGTCCTGGTGCATATCAATTCTTCTAAATCATATGTCCTTGTAGGATAAAGTATCCATACTGGGTCTAGGGAATAGACAAAAATATTGCCGTTATCCACTAATTAACATATTGAAGATGACTATCTTGGTAAAGTATAGCAAATAATTTGAATGCGTCAGACTTGTATTTGCTTAATGACATGGCCCACAACAGAGAGACATATGTGCCCAAAAAAAGAAGATTAGAAGGCTGCATTATCCATGTGCCACCATGCCCCATATTAACCCCATGCAATTTAGGAGTCAATTACTATTCTGAAATGTAAGAAACCCCCTTACAAAGTTTTATTTATTTAACACAGGTCAGTCAGACACAACTGATGCCAGATCAGAATCAGTGGTTCAATTACAAAAGAGGCCAAATCACTGTCAAGAGACAATATTTGATACACACCATGACCACATAATCCTGAAATATCTATTTTCCTCCCTTCTCCACATGTGAGGCAAATGTAGCACAAACACAAATTGGGAAAATGACATTAAGAGAAGCACACACGATACAATGGAATGTATCACGTTCTGCGCAGGTAATTTCCCCGTTTTTTCGCTGTGCAAAAAAGATTAGTTTAGTGTTAAAAAATAAATAAATAAATCTCAATTATTTGATGTAAAGGGGAATTTAAAAAAAAACTTCAGTGTCTCAAAGCAAAGTTTTCTCTGCATTGATGGAGAAAAAAAAACGTTATTTTTCTTTCATTTGCTTTACACTATGTGACATAATCATGCAGTATGTGATGTGATTTTTTTTTTTTTTTTTTTTAATTCCTAACAAATTAAACAACTAGCAATTACTGGAAGGAAGAAAGAAATATTACTGCAAAAAACATTACTTGATTCCCAAAGTCTAAGACATACCATATTAACGTAGATCATGAACAGAAGTTCCAAACCAGTCATCTACCAGTCATTTACCAGTCATCAACCAGTCATGTACCAATGGCCATTTACATCGCATTAAATATATTTTAGCCACATAGAAAGATTTTATACATACAGTTTAATAACATTCATATCAGTCAAAACTTATACTGTTGACAACCAGTGCTGTATTCAAGCATCTAGGCTTGATCTCTGGAAATGCATTACGATTAAGGTGTACAGATATTTTCCTTATTGCAACATTACATAGGGTCACTATTACACTATTTCTCAGTGGCATATCCTTGACAACCAGTTTCAGTCAGAATAGCTGTGATATGTAGGCTTCCAGGTGCGAACAAAAATAATCTCATGGATATTGCACAAAATGATCTTTATTTTATCTTAAAATGTTTTTTTGTTCTTTATATTTGTTAATATATGAGTGGCACCTAAAAAAAATGTTGCTACATAAATTAATAAAATGAAAAAGTATATTCACTTCATCTATTTGCAATCGATACATACAGTATCTCCCTTTAATAGTTGAACTAAGTATCATGATACTTTAATCCAAGCAAAAAGGTTAAACCAGCATGAGTTTATACTTGTCCTCTTAAGAAAGTTATACAGGGGTGGAAACATACAATAGGTAGTAGGGTATTTGTATGAAGCCCTTCGTTAACCTTAGACACCATGAAGGCATGCATAATGCACAGGTCTTGGCTTCATTTATTAGCTTAGTCCAAGGTATTCACTGTGGCTTCCTATATTGTTAGGGCCAAAGTGTTCCCCTTCAGAACCCTGGACAGGACCAAAACATATTCTGCCTCCTAGCGTTAGGCTAGGTTCCCGCTGCACACGGCGTGCAGGCGGCGGCGTGCGCACCTCTCACCAGCCCCCTACCTCCTCCCTAGCAGGGACTCCTCGCTTCCTGGCCCTCTTCGTGCTGTGACGCGTCAGCCAGCAGGGGATACAACTGGATTGTATTCCCGTGCGGCGACGCGTCACATGGTGTGCCAGGGAGCCAATGAAGAGGGGAGATCGCCGGCAGCCTGCATGAACAGGGGAGGGCGGTAGATATATCACTTATTACGGGTCTCTCTTCCATTGAGGGGACACACACACATGCCCCAGCATGGCAAGCTAGATCCTTCACGTGGAACACAAAATGTGTGACATGGCCGCGCCCCCTCCTGTCATGGCCACACTCACCCGACCCATTTTGGTCACACCTTCCCAGGATGCCAGGCGCGTGCAGCATGACCTTAGCCTTAGGCACTAGAAGTACCTAACGCCAATTATACCCATAACTTAAAATAACAGTGTTACGTTACAAGTTAACTTTAACGGACCGCTGTAAATATTCATTGAAGTGATCCACGCCTCTTTTGCATATCATCAGCACTAACGTCGATTAAAGTTTACAACAGGCCATTTTAGCATTAAGCAGAATTTTTGGGGGAAGACCCAAAACAAACAGTGCATCAAAAAACGTGTGTGCAAATGTTCAAGGAAATATTGGCAAATGTTGCTTAGGTAATTGGTTGAATAGTAAATATGTTCACATAAATTGATACATCATGGGTCCCACAAAGTGAGGTCAATCCTTTTGATTGAAGTGCCTTGAATCAGTGACTATCTATAGATATCAGATGTGACAAAAGAAGGCTGAAGTCTGATCCCAAAAGGGAGAACTTGATGTGATCACAGTCCCTATTGCTCACAATCCAATGTATGGCATATGCAAAGACAATCATAACACAGTCCCCTTTGCTTAAATGACTTGAACAACATCCACTGAGAAAGAGACTGTTGAGGTACTCACGGGATCGCCTTGGATATGAACTTCGGTTGGCGTGCTCCTGCCGTGAAGACGAAGTATAGTTGCAAAGACAAGATGGCGGTGCACAGTCAGTATAAAAATAACCAAGGACTAGAACTGACAGCGGTAAGAAAAAATGATTGGCACATTATGAAAACAGGATTAAAAACACACTAAGGCCTGGGACATAGTAAGCACTTAGGTGCTGCTGCTCGCTCTTGCTTGCTGCCGCTCGCTCTACCAGGAGCTTTTCGCTGTTCTGGCAGGGGAGACAGCAAGCGCGCTTGGGAGGCGGGTATCACTGTGCGTGTGTCACTTGGCAGCTGTCAGTGTGTGTGTGTGTGTCACTTTGAAGTGGTCTGTGTGTTTGTGTGTCACTGGGGAACCTGCGTGTGTATATGTGTGTGTGTGTATATTATATAATATTTTAAAAATTAAAAAAAAGACATGTTGTGAGAATAAATTATTTATTAACATTGTGCAACTTTGATAAATATATTCACGCGCATGTACGCACACGCACGCACACACGCGCACGCACGCACGCACGCACACACACACACACACACACACACACACACACACATCACACACGCACACATTACACACCACACAGACATACACACACATACACACACACCTCTGTGCTGCCTCTGTCTTGTCTGGTAGTTACAATGCTGGACCGGCTGCAGCCCCATTGGATGGGAGCGGTCACGTGACCGCTCCTCCGCTTCCCCGAGCGGCAAATTTCAAACTTGCCTGTCTCAGGGAAGTTTCTCAGCCTCCGCACGCATCAGCAAGCATGCGGAGGGAGAAACTATAGCCGCGCTGATAACAGGTGCAGGGGCTCTGTGCATCTGTTCAGCGCGGCTCAGCGACGCTGAGTTCACTATGTCCTGGGACTAACGTGTATCTTTGATAAAGCGCCAGTCAGGCGCGAAACGCGTTAGTGTTTTTTTATCCTGTTTGCATAATGTGCCAATAATTTTTTCTTATCGCTGTCAGTTCCACAACTTTGGTTATTTTTATACTAGCTGCGGACCGTCATCTCGTCTTTGCATTTTAGCATGAAGTTAACGCCTCATTAAGTAATTAACACAGCTTTTTGGATCTACCCCAATTAATACAATATCAGCATGCAGAACAGAGGACAAGGCAAGTGTCAATAGTGGGATTGCAAACATAGCAGCACTGTTCAAAACTGTCACTTGAGTAGAGACAATTGCTTTGAAAACGTGCCATCTATAGAGACAATGGAAGGTCAGTTGAACTCCACATAATGGGCCCAATTGAGACCAATTATTTATAAGACACAGCAACCAGTATTCAAATCATGAGTCAGATACAGAACATCCAATATTTCAATTCCATTATGGACTACTAAACCTATCATCAAGATATAAGGAGCTACTAGTATAGGGAAAAAATTATCTGTCTGTGTTAGAGCAGGGGTGTGCAAACTGGGGGGTGTGCCCCCCGAGATTCTCTGAAGGGGGTTTACAGAGGCCCCGTACGCTTCCCAAAGGCATTTAAATTAATTCTGTAAAAGCGGCAAAGGCCTCTGTAAACATCACTTACCTTGGCTCAGACGGCTTTTAGAGACGCGCCGCCATGTCAATGCGGTGTCAATTGACACCGCAGGGTCATGTGATGTCGTGTTGCCATGGCAACGTGACATCATGACGCCAGAACGCCGGAAGCCAAGGTAAGATGGGGGGGGAGCATGAGTGGGGGACAGCCGGCAGGGGGGCGAGGGGAGAAAGATTGTGCTCCCCTGTGTTAGGCTGCGGCCAGGGTGGCGCTGAGCGTGCAGGCGCACATGCGCGGCGGCACAAGCAAGAGGCAAATTCAAATTTGCTTGTTTGGCAAGCAGCTAAGCGCCGTGCATGCTCAGACCCTTGCTCACGCTGGCCACACACATTGTCACAATGTGTTTCATTGCGGCCAGCGTGAGCACGCCCGCCCGCTCTAAGGACAAGGCCTTAGAGTACTATATCCATACTGTAGATTCAGAATGAGGGCACTTCCAAGCAGTATATACAGTAGCATCAGGTCCAACCTGCAAGAATTACTACGAACATCACGTATTAATATCAATAACAGCGTGCTTGGGCGAAAGTTCGTATCCTGTAAGATATAGGAGATGTGACGAGCCAAACACCATTAGTCGTTCCAATTCCATAGTACGTAGCAACAGAGAATAACGGAATTAGCCATTTCACTTACACAGTGTTGCAAATTAGGTCATACCTAGTGGCCCATGGAGAATGATACTGATAAGTCACAGGTCTCAGCCAATACAAAGGCACAATGAAAACACTCAACAGTGAATTAAAAACTGCATGGTATATCCCCCATGTGTGCACCAGGTCAGAGAAACCCAGAGTTATGGCATCTGTGACTGCCAACACCAAGTTAGTTAGACAAATAAGGCAAACTTACATGATCAAGGAAAAAAGTTTAGAGGAAATACACAAAACAAACCAAACACATGTATATATAAAAAAGATAATATATACACAGATGTAGTTGCCATTATTGTACACCCTAATGCTTTTTGATGGGAATTAATAACGCAATATTTTGTAGCGGCTCCATTCAAACAAAGGTAATGGGTGCCAAAAGTCAGTGGGGAAAGTGCATTATGCGTGTCCTTCCAACATGTTAGCAGGTACAATATGTGATGCTGTATCTGTGTATATTATTAAAAATACATTCAATAAGAGGTCACAAGAAAGAGCATCACAAACCAATTAGATTCGGAATGAAACTCAGCAGGAGTCTGATCTGCAGGAGCTCTTTTAATGACTTTGCATTGCTCATGTTCAAGACATACAGATGAGAACATTCCTGGAAATACATTTCTGCAGCGTAAGGAAGTCTGAAGTAAGCGAAACAATGAATTTGTGTAGCTGGGCAACATTTCACGAGCCAGACTAAAACAGGACATACATCACATACTGTACTATCACAGAGAGAGACTCCCAAACCAATGCCATGTCAACATTTTGGTAACATTGCACAAATATTCCTCCAATACTTTGCTGACTTTAGTAAAGACGATTAAAAGGAGCCAAATGAATAAACAAGCTGTAAGTATTCAGTGGGAGATCTAATCCACACAGGTTTTATGGTAATATTACGGATTCATTTTTTTTTCAATTATATATTTGTAGCCCTGGCTGGTTTTGGGCCAACTGTCTGCCCTTCTCCTGGCAATAAGCCCTGGTAATAGCAGGCTCCAGGAGTAATCATGGGGTTTCCCCACTCCTATGCAGCTTCAGTGAGTCACAGGGGACTCAGGACTGGTGTCCAATCAGGGACTCAGGACTGGTTCCTGCTTTCTTGTACTTAAGGAGCTGCACTTCCTGATTTAGTTCAGTTTGCCTCTACCTTTTGAGAGAGGCCAGTCTACCCAAACCAATTGTGCAGGGCTCTGCCAATCTTTGGGCCCTCCCTTAGGGGAGCGGCGGGAGACTATGCATCTTACTCCACCAGGGAGTAAGAGAAGAGCTAGGACTGCTTCTGGTGACCAAGGCTGGGAGTGCAGATCCAGGAACATCCTGAGGGTGAAGGCCCTAAGCTCTGCTGTTGCTGGGTTTGCTGTGGAAACTACAGTGTGAATAAAGTGTTCTAGTGTTTTACCATATCTTCTTGCCTGAGACTGAAATCTATCAGGGAGAAGAGCAAAGAAACTCTCCTGCAGGGATTTCTCCCCTCATCCCTTGGGACTGCAAGAGATGGAGGCACTGTCACCATGAGTACGAATCAGTTGTTACCCCAGAAGCCTGTTCTGACATCCCCTACCACCATGCGGGAGACTAAGGTATGCACCACCCCACTCCATATAGCAGCATAGATATCTCCCAGAGGGTGGGGGAATATGTGTTACATATTATGTCTGTAATGTGAAAAATGTCCCCATGCTAACAAAGTAATTTAAAGGTGTATGCATTCATGATGCATTTATATAATCCACTCTGGAAAACACAGTGCTGCAGAGAAGTGTGTAGCTAACCCAATGGTTTCCAAACTTTTTTTGGTTATGGGACCCATAATTATATTGTGAAATGCTGCTGAACCGCAACCTGAAATCAAATAGCGCGTCTGAAATCAGATGCATTGTAAGGAACCCCAACCCTCTCTAATAGCGCGTCTGAGATCAGATGCATTGTAAATTCTTCTGTATTTGGTACAATTTTCAAATGACTTGAAAATTGCAGTGACCCTTTAGAGAAGCCCACGGAACCCAATGGTTCCTAAAAACCTGTTTGAAAAACACTGAGATAACCCCTTCAGTGTTGCTGAGGCCTGCAATGGGTTGCTGTGCAGTATGTTACTTTCTTTTCATGGACCCTAGTTATGACACAGCAATCTGTGCTAAAGATTTAGGGAGTGGGAGATTGTGAATCTTATCTTTGAATCTCACTGATTTGGAGTGTCTCACTGATTTTATTTTACAATATACAATCTCGAAAAATTCCATGTTGTCTCACTCATTAAAAAAAAATTGTCCACTAACCCTTTAAGTGCTGTGGGGCCATAGTGCCATGGCCTCTCCGGCACTCCGATAATGTGACCGCTTCCATCGCTGATGAGGGAACGGAAGCGGTGGAGTCATCCCTTTTCTGCCCACTATTAGATCAGATCGAGGATGGCGCGCCTGTGCCTTAGCAGGACGTAGCTACTGTGTCGTGGTGCCCCTCATTCATAAAAAGACATATTTTCATATAAATTGTTAATATTATCAGCAGACTCACTTTCTTTAAACCCTCAGTTCCTGAATACAGACAGATATATAGCTCTGTTGCTAACCGTTAGAGGAAGAAGGCTGGCCTTAGAACTAAGATTCAGCGTTGCTTCAGTGTTGTAGGTTGGTCGACTGCTTGCTCCATTTCAATTTTATCATTCTTAATAACCTTACACTAATTCAGCAAGACATTATATCCAGATGAAATAAATCAATATCCACATTGCAGCGTCACCGGCATAAACACAGGTTATTTTGCCCACCAAAAACTATCTACAAATATTTTCATTTGTGCACGTGATTTTTTAGTGCATTTGACCTAGTAAAAAATGGATGTGAACGATGTGGCCCGGCTTTCATAAAGTAAATATTGTGGGCAATATATTTGCCCATAAATCAACACAATTGCTCATGAACCTAGCCATTTTTGTGGTCAAATGTATCTATGTATCATTCTGACAAAGTTATGCAAGTATCTCTTAAATGTAAAGTGAAATACTAATATGTTGTAAAAAGAATACCGATTTCTCACAGTCAGGAAGTTCCAAAGAGCTACACAGGGAAACCCCTTGAACCAAAGTCCATTAAACAAAGAGGGTAAATGGAAGGGATTGCTAGGCTGAAGGGGCATGACATGTGCTGCTTTCACAAATGGATGGATGTTACATAACATTTTTGATTCTTTAATTAACGTATGAAGAATGGCTGCTGCATACAAGCTGGAGTTGTGGAGAACTAATCAGTATTGTTAATTCACTTTCCATGAACGATGACAAATAGAACAAATCGACTAAGTGATGTGTGGCATGCAAAATGACACAAATTATAAGTAGAGATGGGCAAAACTGCCAAAGTTCAGCCAGCAAAATTTTGCACTAACTTTCCTATTTCTTCACAAACCTGCGGAAGTTTGTTGTAACATTGTTATTATAAAGCTTTTTTGGACACGTTTTGCGAAAATTGGACCTTGTGAAAAGACACAATTTTTACAGCGGATTTCAATAACTAGCTTAATTGTTTATTACATTTACAAGTGATTTTCCCAATATTACATTGCCAAAAAAGGCTTTTTAGGACTATATCACATCATGATTACAAATATTTAATGTTCAGTTTTTATTTGTAAACAAAAAATCTGGGAAATGTTCTGTGTTTCTTTTACAAACATTAAACCTGGATGAAATAAAGTTAAAAAATAAATAATAAATTGGGAAATATATTGGATTTTTTTTGGTTCATATATACACATACTGTATTACTACATTACATGGTGGAAATTTGTATAAACGGAACATTGTTCACTTCAATGGATCGTTTGCTTTTTGCACTACAACAGGATTGTGACGTGAGCCAATCAGAGTGTGATATTACTTTGCTTGAATTGTCAACCTCCACAGTTTATGTGCTGTGTGTTTAACAGGAACTGCTTTAATCTCAGAGCTACCGGATACACACAATTGTGTGAAGCGTTAGAGATTACCGAAAAATAAGTACCAGGAAAAAATATTGAATGGGTTGACAAAACCTACCAATCAAAAAAAAAAAAATAAGAAATTCCTTTCATTAAAAAATGGTAATTTATGGCTGCCTAATCAGTAAATACTCAAGATGTGAAACACTAACATTTAAATTTATTTTCATTTTTTTATAAATAAATGGAATAGCAGGTATCGTTTTTTATTGGTAAAAAAGTTGAGTTTGAAACTGACATCACACTGGGAGTTGCTAAGTTTGCAGTTCATAATGATCAATACACCTGTATTTTTGTAGTTGCTGGGTATTTGTTGTCATGGATAGTGGTGTAAACTTGCAGTGAATAATTACATTTCAGAAATTATGTATTTTTCTAAAAAGGCACTGAGATATACAGTATTCATTCCAGTGACGGTGCAGGATTGTTCAACTGTGCAGCAAAAATAGAAGGAATAGAAGTAAAACAGTATGAGAAAAAGTCCATAAACATCATTTTGATGCTACTAACTAAAGGATGCAGTCATTTTCCATTATGCTACATGGTATCTGTTGTAACTACATTTGCCTTTTATTCACAGCTTAGTGAGGTTTATCATCAGATTTTTCGGCTCAATAAAGACTTTAATTAACGGTTTAAAGTTAATGTTATGAGTTCAAGATCAAAAGCTAGGAAATGACCAATTATGGGTTAACGACTCCAAGCTTCTCATATCTCCTTTCTTCTTTTATGTTTTTATCCACCTGGACATGTGCTGTAGGCCCTTGTTCTATAAAGTGTGATAGAGCAGATCTGGTGTTATTGCATGGAAAGCCTCGTTGAAGACAATAAGGATTTCCATGTGATAGAGTCTGATGATCGCTATTGCACATCATAGGATAAAGGCCTTAGGGGTAAATTGTATATACACTGAAACGGCTGTGTAGGCTGTTTTTGAACGTTATCTCCATAGACTTCAATGGGGATTTTCGTCCAAAAATTGACCGAACTGCCACTTCAGAGTATATAGGAATTTACTCCTCAGTGTTTGGAGAGATTGAGAAAATAATAATCCCGAGATTGTTTTTAGTCACACTGTGTGATCTGTAGAAGAATATTATCTCTCTGAGATTCATTTAAAAAAAGTAGGTAAGGGCCATTGAAAATGTTCTGGTACTGGGCTTCAAGGTAGGAAAGCACAAACCTTTTAAACAACAGGCAACACGCAATTAAAAAAGAAAGGTGTTAGGTATATTTATGCAGCGAGAACAAAAAGAAAGATGTTATTCTAAAGCAAATCCCTTTTATCTTAAAAAAAATGGAAGTATATTTGTACACATAAATATGTATAATGCAATAATCATTAAAAATCCAGAGACTCTAAGGCATTCTTGATTTGGTTTACATCGACAAGCACCACAGTCACATCTTCATACATATACATACAGTATATGTAAATCAAAAGAGAGTGCAAAATGAATATTCTTAGCAAGCAGTGCAATTAATCTGTGAAACCCTTTATCAAATTACTTCATACTGTGGCTATTTGTTTTCTAGGGAATGCAGTTCAATTGTATGCTGGCACAGAAACAAGAATTGTCTCATAAGATTGGGGAGAGACTTTTAAACTCTTCCAGACTTTCTAATGGGAGCTGTCAGGAATCAGAATTTGTATTGGCTCATGCAGGGCATTCTTTGTTGGCAAGCAAAAAAATAACCAGGCTTCTTACATTAGAGTAATTATATCTGCATTTAGTTTGTATTGGTATTTGATACATCCTTAATCCTCTGATATTTCAGAGTATTGATTTTATCCAGGATCGTTAGCGGATGCAGTATTAGTACTGTAAATGGATCCATGCTGATTCTTGACAGTATATTTGTTTTTCAAATGTATCAGGCCAAACCATGAATTGTAAGAAATTCCAGACCGCTTTTTCTATTTGCTGGAGTGGGTATTTTATAATACCGACTTACGCATGCATAAAATGGTGCTTGGGAAAATATGTGTATGTGTGAAAAATGTCAAACACCTGATTTCATTTTACATTTTTCTGACACTGTGGAAGTTGAGAATTTGATGGTTCGTTTGCTCCTGATGCCAGGCGATCAAGACGGATGGTGTTCCTTCTCCTTTAGAAAATACTACAACACTTTTAAATGTTGTCTTTGGAAACACCACACAGCACGTTTACATATAAAGTGGGTCTGGCATATGGTAGAAGACTGTTAAATAAAGATGTCTGATGTGGAATAACATTCTTTCCTTAGGTCTGCACAATGCCACCCTCCCAATCCATAACTCAGCTATCCCTAACTTAGTGAACTACTTTAGATATAATATATACTGGTAAAAGGGACAAAAACAACCAACTTAAAGAACCTCAAGAAGAACAGCAGAAAGTTTCAACTGGAGCTGAAAAATCGCCACAGCTTGCTTGAAATGCAAGATTGTAGTTGATAGCACAGAAAAACTGAAGGAATCACCAACAGAAACAGGATAAGAAAATATGAAATACGACAAAGCAGTAACTAAGGAAACAACAAGAAATGAAACAATTCCAAGACATGGGAACAAGAATTGAATATACAAATCCGTAAGCATAATACTGTAACTGAGGATGAAGGAAAATGAAACTGATCTGGTGAAGAAGACTTTTGAAGACAGTAAAAACTTGTAAAAGAAGATGAAGCAGCGACTTATGATTGGGAAGAAGCAAATCATTGCACTCAAACAAGATTTGGAATCAACAGTAAAAGACTGCACGGATCAAAAAAGTTGAGGATTTCTACATTTCTACATTAAATTGTAAGAGAACACAGGGCAAAATCTATGTACCTCCCAGTAGCAAAGGTAATAAAATCCATGAAGAATTGGAAGGCCCCTGGAAAGATGGAACTATAACTGATATCTTGAAAGTAGAGAAAATCCTTGCAAAGTTCTTCACATAAGGGAGAAGGAGCGGCTCAGTGAGTAAAGACCCTGACTGGCACTGAGTTGGAAGCAGCGGAACCTGGTTCAATTCCCAGTTGGCTTCTTATGACCTTGGGCAAGTCACTTTATCTCCCTTTGCCTAAAGCACCAAAAAAATAGATTGTAAGCTCCACGGGGCAGGCATTGTGTCTGCAAAGCGCTATACAAGAAAAAACAACTATTATTATTATTATTACATGTTGCTTGAAGAACAGAAAAAAATCCAGAATAGAGAAATGCATTAATGTAATCATACAAGTAAGATGACAAAGAAAACATCAAGAACTACTGATAAATCTGTCTATTTTCAATCACTTAAAAGATTTTTATGAAGATACTCAGCAATCGGCTCCAACAGACACTGGACTTTACCCAACCTATGGCTACAGCCCCAGTGCGCGCAACGCAGCACCTCCCGGTGCTCTCCTCCTCCAGCCGAGCGATCTGATGGACTTCAGATCACTTGCAATTGGGAGGAGTGGTGGGGCCGATGCCATGACATCACGTGGCTGGCTTGTCCTCATTGGCTGAACCGTGACCAATGCTCGGCCGCCGCATCAAAAGGTGAAAATCTTGTCTTTTGGCCAAGGCGGTCACGCATTGCGGCTTGTGTGTGCACTCACAAGTCAACTGGGGCCTGCCCCATAGAGGGCTGTACCTTGTGTTCGGCGTGCACGCTACAGCAGCCACTGGGGACCTAGCCTTAAGAACAAGAAGGATTTTGCAGCCGATACAACACAATGGACCAAATTCAGGTCATACAAGACGTGATTTCCAGAAGTAATTAAAACGATCTACCACTCAGTTGAGGATTTGTAGATTATGAAAAAGTATTTGATTCTGTCTACACCTCAGCATTAAGAAGACAAAGCTGTAGATGGGAACCTTTCAAATGAAATCAATAGCAAAATGAAGATGGGATAGAGCACATTTGGAAGAAACAAGACAATCTTACAAGGGAACCTTACACTGTGCCTCAAATGGAAAGTGGTTGATCAGTGTATCCTCACATGCGAAAATTGGACACTAAATAAGGAGATAATTCAGAAGCTTCAGTCAATTCCAAGAACTATGGAGAGATGTATGCAGAGTATTACCCGAAGAGACAGGAAAAAGTATGAATGGGTTCAAAATCAAACAAAAGTCTGTGAAGAAACTAAAATGGAAGTGCGTTGGAAGAGAGGCTTGCAACAGCAGTACCTGGAAGATCATTGTTTAGAATGTTTGTTATGGAGGGGGGGAGGGTGGGGTGGGAGGGGAGAGGAGGCTTTAGCTCTAGGGCAGGATCAATTCTAGGAATAAAGCAATCTCTGACAGTTATGTGTCTAAAGATTTCCATTTGTAGAATTGATCCACAGAATCCATTTCTGAATGCAAGGATCTACGTAGTAAGATGAACATGAAGATGGGGGTGGGGGGTATGTATCAAGTGTTGCTACTGGAGCACAAATAGCAGCAGAAATATTTCACTGTGTCATTGTTCAATCAATGTAACAAGGTGCATTGCATTAGTTTTGCTCCACTTGCATGAGCTAGTGATTTGGGGTTTTGGGGGAGTTAGGGGAGGAGTTGATTGGATCCATATTTTAATGAAGTTTGCATCAACATATTTTAATGGTGAATGATAGTGGTAATTAATTCTCTGGGTCTGGGTGGTAGCCTCTTTTGCTCAGTGCCAGTTTGCAACAAGCATCATATACATATACTGTATTGACATAAATTAAAAATGTTTCTCCATAAAGATAAAACAAATTGGTCAACTTGATACATATTTCCTATCAAGGTATATTTCCTGCTAAAGTATTAATGAGATAAAAATGTTGGCAAATAACCACATACAGATCAATATCTAGTGAAAATATGGTATGCATATTAAGAAATGCCAGATATATTTATTTCCTTGCTTGCTCCATATGGGCTATATATAGGAACAAATCTGCATATATTTGACTAATTTAATCCATATTAATTTGCATTAGAGTCGACTCTAAGAGGCCGATTGCATCATGATTGACTGAAAACTCCCATTTAAGTGAAGTGAAAAGTGGGGACCACGTGAGAATATACCATAAGAGCTGAAATATTATTATGGTTACACATTTATACTGTTATTGTCTAACACTAGCATCCAAAACAGGTTGTTCTTTTGCCTGTTCCAAGACCAGGTTACATTGGTTTTACCCTCCTCATCCCTTCCAGAAAAAATTAAACAGACAGTGTAACCCCTTCAATGCTCTCATGACATCCACTGGACCTCACAAGGGCCATCACACTAATGTCCCTTCTAAAAACTAGTGAATGTCATCACCTTTTTGCTAATTTTCTAGGGTAGGTCATGTTCACTCTCCTCCTCCGTTTGGCTCAGCGGCATCACGACGAAGTGATTTGCCAAGTCAGTAGCACTGAAAGCGTTCATTTGTATGTACAGTAGTTCAAACTTCCAGTAGCCTTATTGATCCAGGACAACTGTAGCTTTGTCGTAATTTGTGTTCATTTTAATGGACCAACATGGTCATTCTTCATAGATTAAATTATATTTTACAGAGCTTTTGAAATCTCACAGATCTCTTCGCCGTATAAACTGTTGAAAAATGATGATTCTTATCAAATCCAACATTTTCATTATGTTTTCACTAGTCATCTAATCAATCCTTCCAGCATGGGGAACAGCCCTGCTTAAAAAATCCATATTAACTTACAAAAAACTATAATTTCCTAGGTGATAAAAATAAAAATATTGGTGTCTATAAGATGGTATGCTGTTTTCAGAGAACTAAGCGGTGGAAATAAAAGGAGAATTGGAATGCACGTTGTCCATGGAAGAGGAAGTGCAGTACAACCGGCTTATTAACTCATTAGAAATATTTCTTACAAACAGTAAGATGGGTTGATTGATCTGAAAAAGTATCATGGTCAGGACCCATCCTCCATTGTGATGATGTTTTAACACAAATGCAGCAATTTATTTCTAATTCCAGCACTGGATTTGTTGACTACATTACATTTAGAACTTTAATTGATATGGCCTATATTTATTGCGCCTTATGGCTTAGCACCACTTACCAAAAATGATTTGATGTTTTGTCATTTTAATATATCATTAGCATGACAGTGTGAAGATAATTTGCTTCTGTTTTGCTTTACATGAAAAAGATACTGCATATTTCACGTAGAATTAATTGGTAACTTTTGCTAAACAATATTTCATAACAACTACTGTAATAGTGGAGGTCACTTTTTTTAGATAACAGTAGCATTACCTTAAAAATTCTATGTTTTTTTTCTAATAGTATTATTAGATAATACTTACATTGTCCCCCTCGTCCCCCCTCTCTGCCCCTTTTAATGAGCTTTAATGTATTAAGTTTCCTTGGATTTCTATAGCAACCGTTTAGGAAGCAACCGCGCTTCCTCTTTTGAAATAGGCAGCCAAATTGGGTGCCATGGGAAGCAGCATCTTTGCCGATCGATCACAGGCTAACAGATTGATTGGCAGCTGAGATAATTACATTGTCTTAAAGACAAGGAACTCCTACATTCATAAAACAAAACAAAAAAAAATAGCAGGAGCAAATGCTCCTTTAAAGTTCCAAATCCTCCAGGTTGCAGATTCAAATACTTTTGTCATGCTTTGAATCGTATTTTCTTTTTCTGCTATTTCATTTGATTTTTTACTTGAACATTTACCAGGGCAAAATGTAATTGGCCTGCTACAGCTGAATGGAATGTGTTTAGGAGAGTAATGTTGAGCTCTGTTAGAAAAAAAAGCAGAGAGCCAAAAAACTAGGGTTCATTTGAGAATAGCTGTATTAACCCAGTGTTTGGCTGCTCTCAGGTGCAACATGTGGATGCGTTTACAGTGTTTGACACCTCGCATCAATATAGCAGCCATTTTGCACATGATGAGAATGCGTAGAGACCTTAAAAGCAGTATCAATGTTTTAGTCCGGTTATGCAACAACACAATACCCCATATTTACCAAGCAGTCTTCTGCCATTAGACAACTTCCGGCGCTGGAAGACACCTTACGACCCATTGACTTGAATGGTGTCTTCCAGAATCGGAACGTGCCTCATGGCAGAAGACTGCTAAGTAAATATGACTCTAAATCTACTGTACTTGTATTCTTCTATTTGTTTTGCAGATATTTATATACTGTATATGTTGGCTGTGGTATCACTACGTCACCAATATCTCATGTTTTCCTTTATTCTCTTCGAATTTAGTGACAGATTTTTTTTTGTACCACTTTGAGCACTAAAGGGAACGCATAATTACAGTACTTGCAAAATTCAAGATACTGCGAGTCTGGTGAAATTTATACTATAGGTATGAACTGTGAGAAAATATTCATCCATAAACAAATTCATGTATTCATACGGTAAGAAGAGTTCATCTGTTCCTTATGGTATAGCTCAAAGCCGGTCAGTATTAATAACACTATGTCATGTCGTGGGAGAGAAGCATATTACATTAATACGTTTAAAAGTTAACGTATTCAAATGTTTACACTATTCAGACGAAGACCCTTATAAGGAAAAATTAGATTGCCCCAAAGAAGTGTAACATTCAACAGACATTCCTACAGGATTATAAATAATGACTGGCATGTCATATTAAATAAAGCCAATGTGCAATTCACCTCATTAAAATACAGTTAGCATTTAAGGATTACTGCTTCAAACTTAAACTTTTGTGTTTGTTTTGAGTAAGCATAACACAAACACCATTTAATATTCTCACTGGCTTCTTTGTAATGAAATACATCACAATATAAAAGGTAGCGTAAGGAAGTGTGGCATTTTTGTTATCAAATCCTGCAAATGGTCATAGTACGGTATATATTACAATTGGTTATGATTCGTGAATAGAAGATGGGGAAAATATTCTTAGTTCTAAGAGATGGAGGTTTCTTGTGGTTGCCAAGTGTGATGGCCTTTGATGACACGTAATAACCTCATATGTCAACTGAAAAAGTAACAGAACATTCCAACCTAATTAAAGTTACAATCTATGTTGCCAAGGTATGAAGCCCTCTATAGAATGAAACATTTGTCCCAACAATGTGCCAGATTTTAAAAGCTGCAGTTCAAGCTGCCATTGAAAAATCTTTCATTCAATATGTGCATCAATACAATCTGCACACTGACAAGTGATTAGCTAAATTGCAGATCAATCCGTTCTCCTGTAAATCGAACAGGGTTATTTAATTCAGTTTTTGCATAGCATTGTAGGCAAGGTAGTCCAGCAATATCATGTGACTGGGCAGTTATAATATACAATTAGCGCACTGCTAAAGAGAGGGCAGGGCTCAAGAGCCAGAGCCTATCAGAAGGGGAAGGGACTTTGGAAATGGATTCTAGAGAAACAAAAATGCTTCCTACATTAGAAACATTAAAAATGTCTTAAAATTCTTTTTTTTAATTGCTATTAAACACACACGTACGATATTGCTTGAACTGCAGCGTTAAATGCAATGTTCTATGCACTGTTCTTACCACTAAAACACACACACATTTTTTTTTTTTAAAGAGGCAAGCCAAGCCTGACAATATTTGGGTGATTTTTATTTATATATATATGTGAGGAATCGCCATCCTGGCGGCCAAGGACCATCTCCTCACCTCACTGGTCCTCCGGTGACAGACACGCAAGATGCGCATTCCTCTGGCCCTGTGACTCGCGCAGAATTTGCGCGGTCTGTTCTGGCATCTGCGGACCCTGGCCCCGCCCCTCGCATGGGTGTACGACGCGGGCGCTCATCCAGCCTCCCCGTTGACGCGCGCAGTAAGCCCTGCCTCCGCTCTGTTGATCAACAGTACCAGCGTGGCAGTGACGTGCGCTCCAGGCTCCGCCCCCGCTCTGACGTCTAGCAGAACCGGCGTGGGAGTATCACACACTCTAAGCCCTGCACTCTGACCTCTGTGACACGCGCGGGCTGCAAGCAACATCCTACCTGATCAGGCTGCATCATAGGGCACACCTGTGTGCACTAGCAGCCTATCAGGTTCCACTTCCTGGTTCTGCCCTGGCTGGCTATTGGAGGCTCCTCCTTTATCTACCCTCAGTCTACACTCATTCCTTGCCGAGTATAGTCAGTGTGACGCTGTGCCTTGCTACATTCTGTTCCTGATACCTTGCCTTGTATGCCTGATTAACCCTATGTTGCCTAAACCCTGCTAGTTACTTGGACTCTCCACTCCTGATCTGGCTTCTCTCCACTCCTGATCTGGCTTGTATGACCATTCTCCTGTCTCCAGTTCTGACCTTGGCTAAAGTACTCCAACGATCCGGCAATCTCCTATCCTGAACCTGGCTACGTACACCGACGATCCGCTACTCTCCAATTCTGAACCTGACTACGCACCTTGACAATCCGCAACTCTCTTCTCCTGAATCTGGCAAGTACCTCACTAATCTCACATCTCCAATCCTGACCTGAACGACTATTCTACATTCAGGTGTGGCTGTGGGTCAGTGTTACTCAATTCCCTGCCTCAGCACCGCGGTCGCACTTTTTTTGTGGTGAGCTACGCATTACAGTATGCTCGGCCCACAAACTTCGACCCCACTGAGGTAGGAAGAGTCTTGTGCACACATGCAAGCTACTTATCCAGTATTGAGGAAAAGATTGTGGCTAGTGATTAGAACTGTTGTACTTTTACACATTTTCTCCAGGAACCTCACTCTCTCCTTGCTCCTGCAATTCCTGAGTCTGTCACCATGTCCTCTCCTCACTTGTCTCAAGAACCCTGGTTGCCCAACCCCAATCATTATGGAGGGGATCCTCACCAGTGCCGGGGATTTCTTAATCAATGTTTTATCCAATTTGAAATTAATCCCGTGGCTGTGGGTCAGCGTTACTCAATTCCCTGCCTCAGCACCTCGGTCGTGCTTCGTTTTTGGTGAGCTACGCATTATAATATATGATTAAAGCAGGGAGTCTCCGTAACTAAACCCCATTAATTTCAGCTTCCGGCGACCCCCTGCTTCCGGAGATACTTACCTGTGAATCAGGTGCCAATAGCACCTCTCCTCAGCTACCAGGCTTCACAATATGTCCGCTATTCAAACATTTTGTCCTGCAGACCAATAGGAAGCGGTGATGTCATTCGCGTGGCGTCCTAGTGGCCCATGTGATGCGGGAGCATTAAACTTTAAGGCCTTGCTTGATCAGCTGGAGCAGCTACCGGCACCTACTTCGGAGGTAAGTATCTCCTGAAGCACTGGGTCCCCGGAGATGAAATTAATGGGATTCAGCTCCGAAGACCACCTGTTTCAATTATTTATTAAAATAAATGTGCCAAAAAAAATGCACAGGCTTGGATTGCTCCTTTAAAGTGGATGAACACCGTTTGAATTCTCCAAATGCTGCACTTCAGATGCCAAAAGTAAATCATTAAAATGGAGAAATCAGTGCACTAAAGACAACAGAAAAAGATATTACAGTCACTATTAAAGAAAAAAAAATATATTTAATAAACAATTGCGTTGTATGCCAAGAGTGAAACAGCAGATCCTCATGAGGCGTCCTGACATGTTTCCCGTTCCACTTAGCGATGCATCAGAGGAAGTGAGTCAAAGGTTACACTTTATCACATATAGTGATATAGTTAAAGGTGGATTTCCCTTAAAGATCAGTGTTAGATAAGCGTTACGTCAGAAGGGGAAACATCCAACACCACTACCTCACTGGGTAGACATAATATCCATTTTAAAAATTTACTTTTAATTGGCAAACCTCCAAAAGTAAAAAGATAAACATTATAACAGAAGAATAAGCACATAGAATGTTGAAAGGTAAAAGGAGCAGGCACACAAATGGTACAAAAACTGTCTTTTCTAGCTCAACGTTTCGGCTTCCAAATGGAGTCTTTTTCAAGAGCACTCCACTGGGAAGCTGAAACGTTGAGCTAGTAAAGACATATTTATTGTACCATATTGTGTGCCTGCTTTTTTGACCTGTCTACATACTTCCAGGCTTCCAGTTTAGTACTTTAGCAGAAGCAACCCCTCCAATCTTTTGGATTATTACAGTTATTGTGTGCCCTGAGATCTCTCTCACACACACCCACACACCGACAGAAGCACAGTACACACACACCCCAACAGATACGCACACCCTAATGGCCGGCAACATTGCTTGTGCTCATGTAAATTTATATGAAAAGTAAGACAGTGATCAGAATTTCTTTGGATTGTTCACCTCTTTCCGACTGGTAGTCAGATGTAATAGTTTTACAGACTTGGGCCCCTATCTACCAAGTTATTGTATCCTTTCAGACAGACACCTTTTAGTGTTGGAAGACACCGTATAGACTATTCAAATGAATAGACCTTAAAGGTGTTTTATAGCATAGTACCACTTTGTAAATATGGGTCTTAATGATAAGACGTTGCTGCCCTTGTCCTTTTTTTCTTTTGCCGGTATTTGTCAAGTTAAAGGTAGTTCCCATATTTGGAAGGGGTGACCTCTTGCTTTCATTTGCGGTTCCATCTGGTTTCAATCAGGAAAGTCACCGCTCAATGATGGCCTATGTAACCCAAATACAACCCTCGGTTGTCTAAACAAGAAAGCAATAAATCTCTGGAATGCTACACTATTAAAAAATTATTTCATAAAGCACAAGAAAGTTTGAAACAAAACTAAATTTTAAAATCAAATAGGAGACCTGGGGCTTTTTACCTAGACTCATATAGGGAGGCAGACGTTGGATGCATTAGAGATTACTGGGACACTTTTGCCAGGAAGGTCTTTCAGCTAAACTAATTATCTAAACCTAATGATTTCACTGTATTTGACTCCCTCAAAGCAGAAAAACATGTTTCAAAATAAATCATGTAGACTCGCATAGCTTTACAAACTTGACTTTTTGTTCCATCCAGAGTATGGTCTGTGATACCGTGATGTAGAGCAACAGAAGCCTAAGGAGATTCTATGCCAATTTCATAAACACAACCCTTGGGGAATGAATCTATTTGGTTATATTAAGTAAACAATTTTTTTACAGATAATGTATCAAACATTTAAGACATTCCTTCCATAAATGTCAGACTGTCTACAGTTTTGGGGGAGGGGAGGGAGGAAGTACAGCAACAAAAATGTACTTTGCAGGCCTACAGAAGGCCTGAAAATAGCTGCATTTGTCTCTCATTGCCAATGATGTCAGCTGTCTGCCACTTGGTATATGAATGCAATTTAATTTAAAATCCAAAGGTTACATGAAAATGTATAAAGCCACTTTTTCTTGCTAAGACCTGGAAGCGTTTAAGGCCTGAAGCTACAACAGATGTAGACGAAGACGAAAACATTTTCATATAACAAACATGTGACAAGTGTGCAAGCCTGCAACTCCGTAGCAATATCATCATTTTACAAACACTAGATCAGTAGTTCTCTCCTCAGGAACCACTGACCACACCATGTTTTAGGAAAAAAACAATGCACTTGCGTACAGGCGAATGCACCTTATTTGTATGTGAATATAATGTTGGGTTGTTGCCTCAGAATGCCTATCTACAGTAGCTCCGGGCTCTGAGTAGAGGTTTCAAAATCACTGCGGCCTAAGGCCGAATTCATGGTGGCGTAGTCACTACCTGATTTCCTATTGTAGTTCCTCAAGTGTGGCCCGATACCTAAATTTGATATTTCGTGCTGCAGTCGCGTGACGTCAGCGTCACGTGAGCTGGTTTAGCCAATGAGGGCGAACCAGCTCGCCTCCCCAATCTCCTGCAGCCTAATGTACACAACACTGGGGCTGCAGGAGTGCGCGCAGCGGCGCGCACAGTAGCGTGCGCACGCGCCGCCACCATGTGCTCGGCCTAATAGATGATGATGTATACTACATAGAAGTTGGTAAATTCTATATTAGTCATGTTAAAACATTTTTATAGATTAATAGCAACAATACTAGCCTATACGTACGCACAAGCCGTTCCTAAAACTAATTTTCGACAAGACACACAGCAACAACCACAACTCATCCATAAAGTCATGGTAGTATTGTTCAAGGAGGGACTGGGAATAAAAACACAAAGGCCCATATTCACTATTCCCACATTTAAATGAATGGGAATCAAGTTATACACCCTTTAGTGAATATGGACTGTAGGCGGTTAATTGGTCAATTCCACCGGCTGCAAAACTGGGTATATACTGGGCGCCAGAAAAATATATGATTAAATTACAAATATGTTTCAGCTTTCAATTTAAAGTGTTTTTTTTTATTCTCAAACAGTTTTTTGCACCAATTTTTTTAGCCAGGAGATTTTGATATATAGACCCCTCAGTATTATTACACAATATAGGCCCATATTCATTAAGCTCAGTTAGGTTATTTAATGGAACGTTATTTACTGTGAATAATGTACCGTTATTCCAATTTTATTTCCCGTTGAAAGCATAGTATTTATACTGACGGTTGGTGAAAATGATATGCAAATTAGCCGTTATCATAAGCATACCCTATTCACTAATCTCTGTTTAGATTAAAGCTGGCAATTAAGTTGCAATATTTAGGTCAGACCTAAACCTGGTGTTAGGCATGATTTATGGCAAAAGTGAATACCTACAATAGTACATAAAATGTCATAACATTTACATTGATGCCATTTTCAATATACTAAACTCCTAGTAGCCCAAGTAGAAGCTAGCCATGACTAACTGGAAACAAAGCACTAAAAAGGAGTTAATACATAACTCATACCTAGTGTACCACTAGCCTAACTCTCACTCCCCTTCCCCCCGCCCTCACCCTGTTGCAACTGCTATGGTACAGAAGGGGCTAATCCCCACCTTCCTCCTCCCGGGGGCCTAAACACCCACCTGGGGCACCTACCCAATCCCACCTCCCTAACTCCACCACAATCCATCATCTAACAACACTCCACCCTCAACTACTGCAATCATGTACAACCCTTTAGCCAAAGCTGGCTAATAAGCCAGTAAGTCATGGTACAAAATACAAAGGAAAAATATAGCAATACAGCAAACATTTAGCAAACCACACCAATTCGAAAACATACATTGCAAACTAAAGTGATAATTCACCTTTTAAATGCCAGTGAAGCTACCTAGGCACTTTTTGCATATAAGCATGGCAATTAATTGGTTGTTAACTGAGGAAACATAAAGTTAATTCCTGCTTTAGGTAACGTCATTTTAAGTTCCCTAATTTATCGGTGCTTTGGTCTAGTGAATCAGGGCCATACTGTGTTCAATATCTCACTAAGTATTCATCCCTCTGTAACAGTAGTGGCATTACTATGCAAAGCTACTACACGAAAGTAGATTATCACTTACCTGTGAGCCTGTAGTTTCTTGGAAACAACGCCCAAGTTGGGTTTTTGCAGAGACTGGATACACATGGGATACAGCCTGTTGATGTGGGTATACAGCATGTGGCAACTGATGTTTCTGGATTGGAACACCATGGTAGGAGATCTGGGTTTGACCTGTCTGACCATCTTTTATCCTCTGTGTGGAAGAGGAGCTTTCAACTCTGGACACCTGATGGAACTGCACAGAGGCTTCTGGTGGATGCTTCACATGGATGTTTACCATATTTGGAGGAAACTTAACTGAAGAAAAAAACAAACACACAAATATATCATAAGCTGTTTAGTATTTTTCAACACTGTGTGTACTATATCACATGCTACAAATGACAAGTTTTTGGGCAGATAAATGTATGCATAAAGACACATTACAACTTACTGAACAACCTTTAGGAAAACTGTGGACATTTTTGGAAAATCCATGAATGATGACGAACATACTGTACAGTACCAACCATGATCTCATCAGATTCACATGATAAACTCATGTCAGTTTCAAGTAATTTATCTGTCCTAGGTCCCTTTACCATTCCATTTCAGTGGAAAAATATATGAATACTAGCTGTACCAAGTACATTACTCTTTGTTTTCCCCCTCCCTGTAATGCTTTGCTGTCTCTTGTCCCCTCTTCCCCACCTTATTCTCTTCTCCATCATGCCCTGCTGCTTTTTGCACTCTCTCTTCCCCTCTCTTTGCACTCCCTGCCTTACTGTGTCTGCTTCTCCCTGTGCACACTACGCTCCCTCCCTATTTATCTTATATTCTCCTTGCTGTCTCTGTTTCCTCCTACTACTGAACTTGCTGTCTCTTCTCCCCTATTTCTCCCCTATTTGCACTCCCTCCTGTCCGATGTGCACACTGCTCCATTCCCTCCTCCTCATCCCTCTGTCTCCACCTCTCCTTGTTGTCTCTTCTCCCCTCCCTCCTCCATTGTAACGGATCGGGGGACTCGCTCTTCCCAGCATGTCCCTGTCACCTTGGTTCCTCCGGCTAACCCTTCCCTTTCCTTACCTTCCCGTTCTCTACCCCATTCCCTCACGGCGCGGTCGGCACACTCCGGTTCGCGTCCCACAAACATGCGCGGTCCTCTCACTGTACGCGCACGTTCCCAGTCCCTGGTCTCCCGTCAGGGGACCCATGCCCCTCGACGTACCTCCGTCTCCTTACCTGGTTCCTCCGCTCCTTCCCCCTCTCTTACCCTCCAGCCGAGCACCTCCTCCGCGATGCTTCCCCCACGCTCTAGTGCTCGCGCACTGCGCGCCCGTGACCATGTAACAGAGGGCGCGCGCACCCGCTCTTCTTACCAATCCTCCCCAGGTACTGGCTCTGCCCCCCAGATCTTACAGGCCATTACCCTAGATTACCTCCCTGTCTCCTCCCCTACTCTCACACACCTATCCCTGCAAGCTCCCAGACAAACCCCTGTTCCACCCCTTCCTGCTATTTGTCCTCCTTCCTTTATAACACCAGTCTGTCCTCTCTTTCCTTGCTCTGCATACAGTAGCTTTCCTGTAGCTCCTGTGCGTGCAGTGTCTATGCCCAGCTCCCTTGTCTGTTTCAGCTCTGGTTCCTGTCCCTGTCCTTGTTTGGATTCCCTTGGTTTGAACTTGAAATCTGCTTTGGACTTTGACTACGCTGCCTTCTCCTGCCCTTGAACCTTGGCCTTCGGACATCACTACGCTGCTCTCTCCTTTCCCTGGACTCTGGCCCTTGGACAATACCTTCCGATCTCTGGCGCCCCGGACTCAGCAAGTATAACGTTAACCCTTACTCACCAGGCCCAGCAACGCAACTACCACACTCCGGCATGCCCTCACTGCTGTGGGTGCGTGTTATACCCTTACCCACCTCAGTACTGGGGACTGGCCAGATCTGCGGGCATACAGGCGTTACGTCCATCATGCGACATGCGTCCTCCTCTTTGCACTCTCTCCTCCCCTCTTTGCACTCCCTGTCTTACTGTGTCTGCTCCTCTCTGTGCAAACTACACTCCCTCCTCTCCTACTCATCTGTCTCCTCCTCTCCTTGCTGTCTCTCTGTTGCCTTCTCCTACTCATCTTGATGTCTTTCCACCCCCATGTGCACACTGCTCTCAGCTGTCTCTGTCTCCTCTCCCTCCTTGCTGTCTCTCCTCCCCTACATCATGCCCTGCTCCTCTTTGCACTTTCTGTCCCCTCTCTTTGCAATCCCTGCTTTACTGTCTCTGCGCCTCTCTGTATAAACTACACTCCCTCCTCTCCTACTCATCTGTCTCCTCCTCTCCTTGCTGTCTCCACTTCCATTAAAATCCCCTGCCACAGTTTCCTGGGTGAGTGAGAGACTGCTCAGTGTATAACAGATGGGGAGAGATTTATGTATCTATAGCTTTATTTTTATAGCGCCAGCAGTATCCTTAGCGCTTTACAAAGACAATACAGTACAGGAAATTATAATACAACTACCTTTTGTGCACGGCTTCGCCTGGGGAAAGTAATATTTAATACATCTCCCCGCCCCTCCCCCTACTCCGGCACATCTCCCCACTCCCCCCCATCCCTGCTGCTGGATGTAGTGCGGGGGGAGATTTGTCTGTGTGTGTGTGTGTGTGTGTCTGTCTGTCTGTGTGTGTCTACCTCTGCTGCCGGAACATGTCTTTACCCCCCTCCCCTCGCTGCCGGCACATCTCGCCGTCCCCCCCATCCCGTTGGTACATCTCCCCTCGCTGCCAGCAAATTTTCTGCCCCCCCCCCCCCATTGGTACGTCTCCCCCCGCTGCCGGCACATGTCACCCCCCACTTTTCCCTCCCGCTAGCTGGCACATCTCCCACCCCCCGCTGGCACATCTCCCCCCGCTAGCTGGCACATTTCCCCTTGCTAGCTGGCACATCTCCCCCGCACATCACACACACACAGCCCCGATCCAGGCAAGGACACGACCCCTCCCTTAGTAGCCATGCCCCCCTCCCCCCACTCCTGCTTGTCTGGGTGTCTCTCTGGAGCCTGGGGTGGTGTCCGGGGATATCTCTGGGGGGGGGAGGGGAGGAGGTTATCTGGGGGTCTCTCCGGGGGGGGTGTATCCGGGGGTCTCTCTGGGGTGGGGGTTGTATCCGGGGGTCTCTCTGGGGTGGGGGGGGTATCTGGGGGTCTCTCTGGGGCGGGCGGTGACAGCCGGCGTTACTTAGCACGGACTTGGCATGAGTTAACCTGGCCGAAGTTACCTTTACCCCGCTTCACCTGACAACTGGCGCAGACCATTCACAGCCTGCCTTTCCCGCCCTCACCCAGTTGCTATAAGGGGGGCGGGGGTGTCCAGGGGTCTCTCTGGGGCACGGTGTGTGTGTCCAGGGGTCTCTCGGGGGGGGTGTCTGGGGGTCTCTTTGGGGCGGGAGGGGTGTATCAGGGAGTTTATGTGGGGCGTTTGGTATCCGGGGGTCTCTCTGGGTCCGGCGGTGACAGCTGCCGTTACTTAGCACGGACTTGGCATCAGTTACCCTGGCCGAAGTGAGTCTCTCTGGGGCGGCAGGGGGGGGGGGATCTGGGGGTCTCTCTGGGGCCGACGGTGACAGCCAGTGTAGCTTCACCTGCCAACTCCCGCAGACCAATCACAGGTTACCTTTCCTGCCATCACCCTGCGGCTGTGAGTAGAAAGCAAACATCAGATGTGTGTTTCTGGCACAAACACGTCCCCTCCCTTAGTAGCCACGCCCCCCCACGCCCCTGCTCCTGCTCTAAGAGATTTGCTGGACATGAGAATGTCCATAATTTGGGAGGTGAGTCACATTGGAAGCTCAAAATAGTTGCGTTGACCTACAAACATTCTTGTTAGGTGACTGTCACAAAATTATTTAATGCAACTATAATTCCGTTCATATGAAAAATGATAACATTACCTTTAATTCCTTGCTGACCTGTCACAGTCAGTGGTAAAGTGTGTGTAGAATGAATCACATGAGATCCTGCAGCTTTCAGTGCATGCTGTTGATGTGGATACTGCTTCTGCAGGTTACCATTCTGTATCGGGATCTGACAGAGTTTGCCAGTAAAATTAGGCGGACACTGACATTTGTCTCGAGCGCTGCACTGGCCTCCGTTCATACAAGGAAGATGGCAAATCACTGGAACAAAAAATGAAAGATTTCCTTTTAGATTTTCTCAATAATGTATTCAGACATCACTTCACCAACATGCCATCTTAAGGCTTTTCCCATTTCTTGTGGCGAATCTCAAAGAGAATATTAAGATTTGTGAGGCTATGTACAGCAAATAAAATATCACTTGTGAGCACATTTACATATCTCAGGCAGTTCTGCAAACCTGCTTTTCCCCATGATCTCTTAGCATACAATGCTTCCACTGCAGCAAGGGATTCAGGGTAATGACATGCAAATGAGCACACAGTGTGTCAACTTTTTCTTCGGATCCATTTTCCCAGTAATGGAAGAATGTAGCTCAATTTTCATTATTAGAACTAAAATCTTCCAAAGTAGAAACAAGACAACTTAACAGCATATTAAATAAGGGTCTATAGGATTTATTTATTAAACTGCAACAATGCCAAATCAGGACATCATCACACAAACTCTCACCGAAGTTGATACTTTCGCAATTTAATGAATAAACCCCTATAAGTCAAGGCATACAAATGCTCTTTTTGCTTTAATGCAGCAGTTGAAGACGGTTTTTTTAATTATTATTATTATTATTTTTCCCCTTAATATGTGCATGAATACAATCCACACAATGATTAGTAATGAGCTAAGTTGCCGATCGATCAGCAAAGATTCGGCTCAGGGGTTCACTAAATGGCTGTCAGTGCAGCAGAAGAGGACCAAAGATGCAAAGTTCTGTTGGGAAGATCATGTGACCAGGCAGTCACTAGATACAATTGGTGCACAGCTAGAGAGAAGGCAGGGCTCAAAAAGGGGTGTGCCAGAGCCTGTTTCAGAAGAGGAAGGGGATGTGACTTTTTAAATGATTGCTATAGAAACAAAAAAATCTTGTTACATTATAATACATTCAAAATGTTATTCAGAGTTGTTTTTTTTAATGCTTCATGTATTTTCTCATAGTATAGAACTGATTTATTAAAAAACAAAACAAAAACACATGTAGGATATTGCTTGGTCTGCAGCTTTAAAATGTACTGTAACATCCACATGTATGAAGCCTCTAACCATTTGGGCACCCCAAGATGTAGTCACTATATTATAGGGTCTGGCACTCCAGGGGCCCCATGACATAGTGGCTACACCATGCTCTACAGCTTATATTGCTACCTGCTCTTCAGTTTCCGGGTTAAATGCTGGCATATCACTGCACTGTGCTGGACGGCGCTGTGGCACCCTCCAGCACTCAAAGGGTTATACCAGTTTTGCTCTGGCTGCTGCTGTCACTGAACTGACAGTATCGCATTTAAAACTACATAATTGACTGTAAATCTGCCATCCAATAAGCATTTTGAAAACGTGTCCTACACGTGTATATGCCAGTCTGAAATGTAAGGAAGGTTTATGAACCAGCACCAAATGTAAGACACTTGATTAATACATTTCTCACATTTCATGCAGACAGAAACCAAAATAAAACACACTTTTCTGGAGCTTGATATACAACCACTTTGGACTGACAATTTGAAAACACGACATAGATAAATTCAAGCTGCAGGTAATTTCAAAGTTTGTTACTATACTCTTTAGCGTACACAGCGTGCCATAAATCGTTGTTGAAAAGAAAAGTTTGCAAATGATTAAATGTGTGCATCATTTCTAGTTTAACTAGACATTGTAGCTGACTACGGGTGAGAATCACTCCGCACACCTAGTCTGCATCAACTCAATGTTAACCATCGTTCATCTGTGGCCTTATTTCTTATGTCTTGACCTCCAATATTTTCTTGTGTGTTTCCTATGCATTCTTGAATTATATTGCTTGGTGTTTATCACCTCCCAGCTTCAGAGACCATATTTCATGGAACAAATACTTTCCCAAATACCATGACACTTTCTTCTTCAGCCAATTAGCATGACCTTTTGTTCTATTATTTCTCTTGTATGGAAAATGCATTTGAATGCTTCATGTCAACAGCCTTAAGTATTGCATTATCCAATTCACTCTTGTCTTACAGAATGTACTTAACATCTGTTAGACACTTTTAAATGTCTTCAGGTGTAAATCCTTATCATCCTCTCAGTTGATGTACAGTATTGAAATCAATAGTACAGAATTCTAGAGCATGACTATGAATTACACTGACTCTGAAAACAATGACACTGAGGTTGATGCAGTGGAACCTGGTTCAAACCTTGTATGAGCTCCTCGTGACATTCACAAATCCTAAGTGCAGCATCCCGCGCACTATACTGTCATTGTGAAGCGCTTTGAATCCCATTGGGTGAAAAGCGCTATATGAAGTAAAGCTATTATTATTTCAAAAAAAAGCTGAAATACAATATATGGACCATATTGACTAAACAGTGCTGTGCCATAAGTCAGCTTCCGGCATGGGAAGACATCTTGCCGTGCACTCACTTGAATGAGCTGTAAAGTGTCTTCCCTTCTTACATAGAAACACTTGGTAAATAGTACATGGAATTGCCCCTTCAAGTACCTTTTAGTGAATATCCATAGTATGAGGAGAAATGGATTCACCTTTGACGAAAGATAGCCCAATGTAAAACCAGGTGCCTTGGGACAAACACTATTTCACTATGCCTTGTGTAACAGGGGACTTATCCCTGTTCACAAATGTGCCTCTAATCCAGCTGTGTGGTGGTTAACTGCTGGTAGCAAATTAACTAACACCACCTGCCTGATTAGAGGTGGTAGAAAAAGCCTGCCTTTGAGACAGGAAGTAACTCCTTAGCTCTGACTGAGAGCTAAACTTGGGAGACAGAGCAGAGATTGTCTTTGACTCTCACAACAGTCTTAAGCCCTGCCAGAAGAAACAGCAGAGCTGCTTACAAGACACAGGGAAAACTTCTGAACCTGAATGCTGACACACCCTGAGGGAAGGGAGCTGAACCAGAGAAGATTTTCCCTCCAAGGAACAGCTAAGACTTTAATTATTAAGAAACTGCTAATATCTGCTTTTTTCATGCTATATGTTTTGGGGCTGCGAGACATGCTTGACTTGGGGAGTTGTGAATTAATTGCATGGTATTTTCACTAGAAATACTCCCAAGTGAATAGAAGCTTTGCCCCCCCCCCTCCCCTTGTGTTTGGATGATTTCCTGATTGAAAAGGAAAAGGCACAATAAAGCCTATTACAATTTCACCTTATAAAAGCCTCCAATTGTGTACCTCTGTGAACGTCAGTCTACACCTTGGTTCTAAAAAAATAAATTCCACCAAGAAACATAATGACGCTAGAGTGTGGAATTAGAGGCAGACTTTGGATGTTGTCTGTGGTACAGATATGAAAATGATATGTATAGAAAAATTACACGCATATGCCACTTTTGTACATCATAAATAATACAAAATTAAAAATGCGTCAAAATTGTCAGTCAACTTTTCCTTGGCATAAAAAAAACAAATGCAAGTAGATGCAAACAGATGTTAATGCGTTCATATGTATGAACGTGATACATACCGAATCAGCAAACAAGCGCAATACTGAATGTAAGAACATGAATAATGACATACCAACATATGCCGCTAATGTTTTTCATTGAGAAATTTAATTGAATTGAAATTTGTTTGCAAAAAATGATTCTTTATACATAGCCCCAATAGTGTTTGTAAATTCTGCAAACAGCATTGCATAGCTTGAGCGCTATAAAATAAAACTGTTTTGACTATAATAAAGAACGGTATATGCAGTAATTCCATCTCCCAATATGACCAGCTTATTGGGAAAAGGTCACTTGCCCAACAGCACACAAATAAACGTGCTCTCACTATAAAGGGTTATCCGAAGCTACATTTGCCTGTTCAATGGCATTACACTGATGCTTGCACTCAAATCAATCCTAATTGGTCTGGAATATTAAAGTAAGAATGGGGTAATGATGGCTGTGGATATGCACTGTTGGAGCATGAAATGGCAATAGTGTTGTTTTGGTGTTTCAAATACAGATATAGCCTGAATTAATTATCCCCCTGCCAGGGGAACCAGTGGAATCATGACCGCGGCATCCCCCGGCAGCAGGAAATCTCTCCGTGGGACGTCT
Source organism: Ascaphus truei (assembly GCF_040206685.1). Classification (NCBI taxonomy): domain Eukaryota; kingdom Metazoa; phylum Chordata; class Amphibia; order Anura; family Ascaphidae; genus Ascaphus; species Ascaphus truei. The sequence continues at coordinate 133,194,949 of NC_134486.1, read as the reverse complement.
CATTCGGGAGAACGAACCCCCATCTCGACCCCCTCCCCACTGCAGGCAGCCGCGGATTTAACTGTTCCAGGCCTGCTTTTCTTTCTGTGGCTCCAGGGACAGTAAAATCAGGCTACATCTGTATATAGGGGGATGATAAGATGGGTAATGGTGGAGAATGAGCATAAGTAGGTTATGGCAAAGGGTGGAGGAGTTATAAACAGCACGTTTATCTAATGAAAGTTTAAAAGATTGTTGCTAAGTGACCATCATGATGCAGGTGGAAGAAATGAGGTGGACCGATAAAAACATGATACAGGCAAATGAAGCAAATAAATCATATGTTTTTTCTAACAGGTTTGTACAGGATTCTGACATATACATGAACTTAAATAAAAGCTGACACATATGGGGGGCTGCTACAGAAACCTCAGTCACTTATGTAGAAGTGGATATACACCATCAAGCTCCAGATTCTTTAGTGGTTTACCACCACATCAAAAAAAAAATGTAATCACTTTTACATCTGCCAATTCATTCAATGTTTAAAAAGTTACTTTATTTTCAGACATGGTATAATATTGTTGGATATAGGCCAATTTCCCCTCATTGCAGGACTTACTTTATATCATTGACCATTGCAGAACTAAAGGAAAGTGCAATGTTTTGCTGTGCATTGTACTACTAGTTGCCTCTGGCCATGAAGGGTTTAAAAGAAAGTACTGCACTGTCATTTCATTAAAAAGCAATCAACATACCAGCATCTGGGTGCGGCAAAGATAATCATACATTACAGTGCTGTTTTGAGACACAGAACCGCACAATGCTTATGCCATAGAATAATATCAGATTTTATACTTGAAATAAGAGTTTTACATTCTTTGAAAAGGATTGTATGGCACAAAAACAAAAGGTGATGGGGGAAAGAGGACTTTTCAAATGATGCGTTCTTGAGAACATGTCTTGTTTGGGCTGCCAATAAAAGTCAATTAGTACAAGACATGAGAAGCTCAGATAGTCATACATATCTTGCATGGTTGAGGAGAGTTGGCACTTTGTCAGCAGAATTTTGTGGGCAGCATATACACATTGGTACTGTAAGCTCCAATTTTGGGTCAACAGCTCTTGCAGTGACTCATGGCAACCCTACTGTAATAACATGACATCTAGATGCCCAGCTGGTGAATAGATAGAACGATTGCTTAAAGTGGTCAAAATGCAAGTGTTTGGTATACATTAAGGTACACTGACCACCTGTATACCAAATTATGAGGTTTGCTGATCCTCCTTTTACAATGGAAAGGCAGTATAATCACACTGGAGGTATTACTAAGGTAGAGTGCCTGATTGGTGCCTCAAGGGTCCATGTGCCATGGAACTTATAAAGTCTGAAAGAATCAGAGGTCTCCATTCATGGCTATGGATTTTCCCTATAACTCTGAGTAAGCAAATTGGAAAATATGAGACAAGACCATATCGTAAAAAATAGGAAATAGTACCAAAAAAAAGAATTAACAATACAGAGTGGTTGTTTGAGACAGACATGTTAATGAACTACAGTACAGTAATGGTTTTGTGGAAATTTCAGTGAAAGTGGAATCTTTAGTAATCTTTAGTTTTAATGAGTCCATCTGAGTTTTTTATGACCACATTCTCCATTAGTAATTGATGTTGGCTTAACTACCGGAAGAGAAACTGAAAAGTGCATTTCAAAAGAGCCTTTTTATTTAACTTAACAACATCGGAAGTTGCAACAACAATTACAAACTTACGCAATATCTGAATATCTAAATCAGAGTGTTTATTGGATTGTCAAGTTGTTATAGAGTGATTATAAAGTGATTAATTCCACTTATTTTCAGCAAACTTCTTTGAGAAAGGCATCATTATGTATGCTAGTTTTTTTATGTGGGTGTGCTTGGATTCGCTTTACTAATCTACTGTGTGTCATTATTGCAGAGGCTGCTTGACTCTGTCACCCAGAATGGGTGGACAAGTGTAATTTTGCCAGCTCTGGTCATTAATAAATATAGAGCTATTATCAAGTGTCACAACTGAATTGCTCCAATTGTGTTACTATTGACTCTGTGTCTCTAGGTGCTTTGCTCCATTTTTTGGCCAATTTGCTCCACTGGCATCATAAGCATTTTGGGGAGAGGTTAGGGGAGGAGTTAGGGGAGGAGAGAGTCAGAACAATATAATGAGATCTATCTAAAGTTGCAGCAATAATTGGTACAGTTTTCCTCTCTCTAGTCTACACCAAATAACTCTGCCATGTTTAGGTGGCGTTCGCATCTGCTCTGAAAAGATCTAATGTAAGAAGCCAGATTTGAACGATTGTCACTGCTCCCAAATTGACACCGATGCTCCGTGTTTGCTTTGTGTTGGGCTCAAATTGCACCATTTTATGTACATATCCCCCATAATGTCATCTTTATGGAATGTAGAAAAGGCAAATGATGTGAATAATGAAACCTATAAGCCAGTGCAGTTTTTCTGCCATTGTCCAAAAATGGTTGTACAATGAGTGAGCTGTGACATTAGGCAATTAAAACGTAAAATAATAGGAACCACTCACAGCGGTTTTAAATATAGAAAAGACAAACCACCTCTGTCAAAATATAACCGCAGTTGAAACGAATTATATATTTTACCTAATGGTTCAATATAAAAAATATGAAAGAAAAAGATACTGCAAATAAGTCTCCATTAAAAACTTTTCGTTTCAAATTCAAAAATTCCATTTTTTTATTTTGTAAAGATCTGCATACACGATTGGAACTGTAAAGTAATAATATTAAGAATGAATTGTTTTGGCACGTACTTCAAAGTACTTGTGGCCGCATCGGTCCTGGAGTAAATATAGATTCCTTCTAGGTTGTAAAACTTTGTAGGGGAACGACATTAATGTTCTTCAGAGACGGCATTATAGTGTACAGAGCTTTCAAAACCCCATAGATGTCTTCTGAAAGAGCTACTTTGAATGAATCTACATCGCTTGTACAATTGAGAAGTAGAAGGTACAACATATTCGTCTGAGCATTAAGGGGCCATGGCTAATATTTATATCAACAGTATTTTACAAGCATATTGAAGAACATACAGTGTTACATACTGTACACAGGCCTAAACTGGTAAAGTGAAACACCTTACAAAACTAGACAAGAAGGCTAATCTACAGAAATAAATCATGTACAATATCATCCGAAGTATGCTACTCTTTTTATCAACAAGAGTATACAGATACTGAAGTTGCCAGAATAATGGCTGACATTAGACTTTTTAGAGTTCAACATGCTTTTCTCATATCATTTTGTACAAGGTTACCCCACTTTCAGTATCTCAAGATGACAGCTCTTACCGGTGGCTAATATACAAAAAGATACAGGGGCAGTGATTAGAGAGGGTGCTATAGAACAGGGCTGCACAACATACAGCCCGCGGGCCACAGGCCCACGACAGACCCCCTTCAACCCCCCTTCTTCAACCCCCTTCCCGGGTAAGGAAAGAAGGACACGCTCCAGTAGGAGCACGCTCCAGCAGTGTCTGTGCGCGCTCTCCCTTAACCTCCCTCCTCCCTCCTCTAGCACGAGGACGCGCTCTAGCAGTGTAGCGCAACCCGGAACTTCCGGGTCTGCTGTTAGGGCGCGCATCCCTCGCGCTTCCCTCACGCTTCCCTGCCACCATCACCATCACCAGGTAAGCATGGGGGGGCTGCTGAAATGGAATGGGCTGGGGTGCTGCTGACATGGGAGGGGGGTGGTGGGCTGCTGACATGGGTGGGGGCTGCTGACATGGGAGGGGGGTGGTGGGCTGCTGACATGGGTGGGGGCTGCTGACATGGGAGGGGGGTTGGAGGCTGCTGACATGGGTGGGGGCTGCTGACATGGGAGGGGGGTTGGAGGCTGCTGACATGGGTGGGGGGCTGCTGACATGGGAGGGGGGTGAGGGGCTGCTGAAATGGAAAGGGCTGGGGGGCTGCTGACATGGGAGGGGGGTGGGTGGCTGCTGACATGGGAGGGGTGTGGGGGGCTGCTGACATGGGAGGGGGTGCGGGGCTGCTGACATGGAGGGGGGTGGGGCGCTGCTGACATGGGAGGGGGGCTGCTGACATGGGAGGGTGTGAGGGGCTGCTGACATGGGAGGGGTGGGGGGCTGCTGACATGGAATGGGCTAGGGGGGCTGCTGACATGGAATGGGCTGGGGGGGCTGCTGACATGGAGGGGCTGCTGACATATGGGGGGGGGGCTGCTGAAATGGAATGGGCTGGGGGGCCTGCTGATATGGGTTGGGGGGCTGCTGATATGGGCTGGGGGGCTGCTGATATGGGCTGTGGGGGGCTGCTGAAATGGGCTGTGGGGCCCGAATATGTTTTCCTTGTGAGGGGGGAGAGTGGTGTGAGTTGCATGGGTGGGGGCGAGAGTGGTGTGAGTTGCAGGGGGGGGGGAGAGTGGTGTGAGTTGCAGGGGGGGAGAGTGATGTGAGGTTTAGGGGGGTAGAGTGATGTGAGGTGCGGGGGGAGAGTGATGTGAGGTGCAGGGGGGAGAGTGATGTGAGGTGTAGGGGGGGAGAATGATGTGAGGTGCAGGGGGGGGTGGGATGTGTGTGGTGTGCAGGGGGTTATTGTGTGTTTGATGTGGAGGGGGAGTATTATGTGTGTGGGTGAGGGGGAGAGATGGGGGTATGAGAGATAGATGGGGAGTATCGCAAAGGTTGATGGTGAGGGGTTCTGGGGGAGATATGAGGATGATGATGAGGGGTGCTGGGGGAGATATGAGGATAGTGATGAGGGGTGCTGGGGGAGATATCTGAGGATGATGATGATGAGAGGTGCTGGAGGAGAGATGATGATGATGATTTTACCCGTGCGGCCCAAATTTTTTTTCCTTGGAGCAGTTCGGCCTTTCTCACTTTACGAGTTGTGCAGGCCTGCAATAGAATCTTGTAGTTCTGGTGTAAAGAACTGTAATAACCCAAAGATTCTCATTTTAAGTTCTGTTATTTGAATGCTAAATTGTTCTTTTTAAAATATTTCTAGAAAGTAGAGCTATAGAGGGTTATTCATTAAACTGTGATAATATTGATCGAGGAACAATCGCGCGTGGAAACAAATGGGAATTTCTATGTGGTAGTGCCCCGATAGTGCCAAATGCCGCGATTTAATGAATAGCCCATAAAACTCTTATTTATAATTGCATAGTGTATTTTAGCTTCTGCCACTGCAGAGTCACTCAGTTGTTTCTCAGATCGTCACAACATAGCTATAGAGCCCTGACAATGGAGTTAAAAAAAGATAATGTTATACAAAATGAATACACCCATTAACATATTTTATAGCAATAATCAGAGAGTATCACAGCAATGGTAATAATGCACATTGTGCATTAGAGGAAAATTAATGGTAGGTACTGCCTATTTTTTTATTTTATTATTATTATGCCCAACAAGATTAAGGTCCAAGTCTAATTGGTAAGAAACAAGGTCAACATAATTATACATTTGCTGAACAGCTAGCAAAATCTTTTAGTTAAATAATGTATATTTAAAAATGATTTAAAGTTACTGTAGTTGCCCATGTGGTATCCAAATGTGACATAAACCAGGTTTAAGTTAATGGGACAGTGTCTCAGTCAACAGGACTATCCCGAACAGCGTATACCTATAAAAAGTGGTCTCCCAGACAAATGGAGTACAGTGATTGGCTAATTCCATGCTTGGACAATGCCATCCTGGATTTCTAATATTTTAATTCAATCCACTTTGTGGAGCACTTTATTACTGACATGATCAGCAGCAGAAATGGGTTAACTTTCTAAACTTATTCTGACAGAAATTACTGTGGCATAAATTAAACAACAAAGTTCATTTGATGGCAGCTGTCTGAAACCGAGACCAACTCGTCTACATGGGAGCTGGCCAAAATTTCAACTTAAACAAGAGGCTCTGAATAAAACACCCTCTAAAGCAGCTTTCAGACATACTGTAGGATTTTCTTGACGCATTTCAAGATGTCAGTATCTGAGCCAAAAAGCTATTCTAGACCAGTCTAATCCTAAAAATAATGGGCGACTGCAAAGTCAGTTTCTATAGACTAATTTATATTGAAAGGAATACTCCTAGGGAAGATTCACTTGATGTAAAGATATAATGCATGCTTCAGTTCATACTTTGATGGAACAGCCTTCTCTTTATGACACTGGCCTTTGAAGTAAGTTACCCAAAGAGAACTGATTAACAATTTTCTTACACTTGATTAGAGTTGTGCAAACCTTTTGCCCACACTGTCAATCTTTGCGAACTGCAACGTTTGCAAGCAGTTCACCAAGTCAAAGCCTGCACACTCTGAAAAATAAGGGTGGGGAAGCAGAAGAGCGGGAAAAAGAGAGCACCCAAGACATAACACGTGGAGAGATATATGTCAACACACCTGAGATTGTAGAGTAATGCTGCACTGCCCAAATAGCCAATTGAAATATAAATACCGGTGCTCCTGGTTCAGGAATCTCTGTGAGGTACTCCAATATCTAATAGAAAGGAAAAAACCTGGGCACTGCGGATTTCTGCTTAGAAAATTTATTGTGAGCCATTGATGTATGACGCTTCGGCCTCAAATGGCATAGTCAAATGCCATTTGCATTTGAGAAAGGCCCTTGAGGCCGAAACATCATACATCATTGGCTCACAATAAATTTTCGAAGCAGAAATCCGCAGTGCCCAGGTTTTTTTTCCTTTCTACTAACACACCTGAGATACCTGGGAAATATGCGAATTTAATTCAATTTAAGTCCCAAATGCCCAAAATGTAGCAATGTCATGTTTATGCACAGAGAAGTGCCTCTTATTATATTCATTGAAACACTCCAATGTAACCGCACTGCATGGCACAGCTTCGCCTTTATTTCCTTAGCTTAGCTGATTCTGTTCTTTCCTTCTTTCCAAATTAAGGGTTTATAGTGCAGATCCGGGGATTATCGCATCGACTTTAATGCGAGCTTCCATGCAAAAGTGCCCCGATTGGCACTATAGAAGTTTAATTAATTAGTTCAGAAGGCTCATCTTTACTAAATTGTGCTAAGCCTTAAGGCACCTTAGGACCACCGAATAGACCATATGGTACCTTATAGTTTAGCACCTCTTTGTAATTATAGCCATACATCTTTTGATGGCGTCATAATGTTTTACGCATTGGTGTGTTCAGTGACATAGGAGCTGTAATGTTTGCTGCCATATGGCTAGTAGTTTAAAGAAAAAACGAACGTTTTAATTACCTTTCCATAATACGACAATGTAAACATTGAGAAATTATGTCCACGGAAGGATGCATAATATGTTTTTCACAGGTATGACCACAATTGTAAAATAAATTATAACCCACTGTAAACTTTTTTTTTTTACATATGAGCAAAAAAATAGCAAATTGCAAAAAAAAAGCTACGAGTTACAGGTCAACATCGAACATGACAAAGATCCAATATTTTGGAACTTTAGGAAATACAAGTCTGTGAAATTATGTGGGCGCACAAAAAACCCACAATGAAAATAGTTTGAATCAAACAAAATGATGTATTTGAGTCAGAAAATATTTACAAGTGATCAAATTGATATAAATTAGAGGTCCTGTATAGTCACACAAGTGCTGGTTTGCTATGCCAGGACAGCCACAATAAAGGTAAGTATAACTCAGGTTACATAATAAAATGCTGTATGGCACAACGTTAGAGTCACTGTATTCAGCAAATAAAATAATAAATATGGCTCACGAATCTCATGCAAGTGAAAAAAAAGTAAGTGACACACGGAGGTGCACCGGAACGGGGCACGGAGACGCAGCACGCAGCTCTTGAGACATCAAACGCTTTTCCAACAACGTTTACGCAGGGAAGTACCACTGGTCTCCTTTTCTTATGTGGGAGTGGGCCGGAAAAAGGGTTAAAAAAAGTCTACCATCCTGTTTGTTTGGTGGAGATTTGAGCGTTTATACACTTTGATAGAGTGAAACATTAAAAGCGCAAAACTCTCACTAAAGTGACAACGTGATTAAGAAAATGAATGGTACTTATTGTAAGAGAGAGAATGCCACACTTCCATGAATGTCTCCTTGTCCGTCCATAGTCCGTTTATAGGCTTTGCTTGAACAAGCCATGCAATTTAGGATCTTTTGGGGTATTATCTTGTGCCCCACACATGGTTATGACTTTTGTTTCCACTTGCATGAGATTAGTGAGCAATACTGTATGTATTATTTTCTTTTCTGAATACAGTGACTATAACATTGTGCCATACATATATTGGACGTTCTTTTTATGCCATACAGCCTTGTCATTATGTAACCTGAGTTATACTTACCCTTTTTGTGGCTGTTATGGCATAGCAAACCAGGCATATTGATTAGTTCATTTGGAGAATCATTTTCTCATTAAAAGCACACTTGCACTTATGTGACTATACAGTACCTACATGTTGAGTCAATTTGATCACTTGTAAATACTTTAAATCTGAAATACATCATATTGTTTGATTCAAACAATTTGCTTTCTGTGTTTTTCTTTAGTGCTGGGACCCCAAACAATTCCACTATTAGTTGGACCTTTGGGGGTGTCCTTGTCCCATGCACCGTGGCAGAAGTAATAGATTTAACACATTTTGCTTGCATATAGATGCGCTGTCTGATCTATAAGGTCATGTATTTTTAACCCATGATTACCATTAGATGAATCACCTAACTGACCAAATACATACATTCCCCAACTTTAAGACCAATGTAAAAATCACAAATTACATATTTTGTGTATGTTATGGAGACTGTAACGAACGGCACACCTCTGAGCACGTCACTTGCATGTGACAAGAGTTAAAACACACAGCTATCTAGCTGACTCACCTTTCACCTATGCAAGGTACCTCAAATGAGTAATATCTACCCTCCCTCCATCCAATATATGTCTTTCAGAAAAAGAATTATAGTCGCCAGGGTCTTTGGTCCCTGGTTAATAAGAAAATAAGCACTTAATACTTTCTACCGTGTTCGTTACAGAGATTTTCAAAGACTTTTCTTCTTTAAGAATTTCCATATTCTTGTCTTTCCTTTGTTTTTATCATTTTAAAGATACGTACACTCATTAGAGGTGCCATGGCAAAAATGAGCATGCCCGTCCTGACAAGGCATTTTAAGATACTTGATATACACAGATACTTTGCATTTGTGTATGGTGCAGCATGTCCATTCACAGGGGAAAACTATTTCTCCTATTTGTAAACTTGTAAAGTTTATATTGCTCTCTTACGCCCCATATATAATTGCAAATAAACAGAAATTGGCGTTTTTACATGGCTAAATTAGAGACAAAACGGAGATATCTGACTTTTATATTCTATGGCATTTTCTGTGACAAAAAAAAAAAAGGGTTAGAAGCGAGGAACCCAATTACTCTACAAAAGCCAAATGTAACTCAGAGCCTCTGGTGAAATCATCTAAATTAACAATCCAACGACTTGCATCTGCCAATCTGAATAGACGGCTTGATTTGGCAGCATAACACAACGTTTGACAGAAAGGAAATGATAATTACAGAAAGTATGGCCGTTTGAAAAACTTTTTACCAAATAAGGATAAGACTGAAATGTTTCAAGTACAAGCCGTTCCAAGAAATGTATTTTCCCCAACCCGCCCCCTACCCCCCAACCTGTTAAATGAAAGTACTGTCTAATGTCCATAATGATTTATTATTAATTTGCTAATTACTCTGAAAAAGGAGTTGCCCTGTGGTTAAGACATTTGTCTATGAAGTGAGAGACCATGGTTCAGGATACAAATGCAGGTCGGAATAACCTGGGACTTTATTGTGCCATGCAATGAATTTTTTTTATTGCAAGCTCATTAGGTCAGGGATTTATTTACATATTTTTTGTTCAAACTCTCTGGCTGAGGAGAATGAGAACATACGGATTCAAGAAATGACTTCTAATTTTTCTGCACCATCATGGCAGGCTGCCAGAGTGTCTGTAAAGAAGGTAACCAGAGTACATACACAGTTTATGGGGAAGTTGTATATATAAGTTTCCTTTAATTGTAAAAAATATCAGGATAACTACTAAGAGAAGGCATATGGATATTTTTAAAAAGTGCAATCTCTGTTGCACAGCAGTAGGCCAAGAAGCAAATATAACTGTCTCTGTTTGGGACTTTTCCTTTTGATCTGCCACCATTGGCACAAATCTACTAATTAAAATCCTTTATGGTGAGTAAAAAAAGTGACAAAAACCCTCCATCGTACATTCAGCAAGAGGTCTTTTAATTTTTTCGAGGTCCAATTTCACATTTAACAAATGTTATGCCCAGAAATGACATATTAGCGCCAAAAAAGTTTGATGTAAATGAGTCCGCTTGAGCAAAATGTTCAATGTTTCTAACTTTGGGTTTCTTTGTCCATTTATATCAAATGATATGACAGCTTAGGTACTGTATTACAACAGAATGCAGGATGCAAACATCGGTTTTGATAAAGTGATCTATAATATCTAATTGATTAATAAACCTAAAACGACAGGTGCAGAATATTCGACTTTATATTAAAGATGTATTGTTCATTATTATATCCGTTAACACTCTATGTCAGAGCAGCTTCAATAAGGCAAATATAACGGACACCAAAAGTCATGGGGGTAGCCATGTTATCCGTGAACTTCCAGACCTTGGGGACCTGAAGCATTCATGTTGCTTGTGGCAGGAAGCTCAAATCAAGACACACAGATACACACAGTGAGATAGGTAGAGAGAAACACAGAGCCACTGAGAGACAGACACACATACACAGAGATACATACACACAGAGAAATACACAGAGATACAGACACACATGTGTGTGTGTAAACTGTATTCTTTCCAGTGCTTCTAAAATTAGAGGGTCACCTTATTTTCGGGCAAATACAGTATTTTTTCTGTGAGGCATTTTTTACTTTTGTCAGTCGAAATAAATACTGCGCCTTTAAAAAGGGTTTTGGGATGAAGAACAATAAAGCATGAGGCAGCTGCCACTGGTTTGCGGTTTTCATCAGAAACTTATCCAGCATAGACAAGGCAGGACGACACATTTATATAACTTAAACATACAGACATATACTAAAAACATTGCAATTAAAAACTATTATTACAATGGTGGCAATAATGCCCCAGCTAGGTAATACTCATCTAGAATGGCCAGGTAAATACCCTGTTCTTCAGAGATTATTACTTTACAAAACAAAAAATAAACCTTGTTAAAATTAAGGAAACTTTAACTTTAAACTTGTCACATTTAAACCCTCTTGTAATTAAAAATGGCGGGGAAGTTAAGTATTTTAATCAATCTGGTACTACAGGGAGTTATGTTGGTTAGAAATTGTGTTTAAAATACAATAATTGTTTTTATGACATGTCAAGACCTTTCCTGTGTCTGTGCTGATATACAACGAGGGGTTAATTGGAGGGGCTATCCCTGATTGCCCACTAAAAGTGAAATGTGTGTAGTTTAGAAGGCTGCAGACAACTGGCAGATCATGGTCTGTCAGCCTCAAAGAAAACCTTAACATTCCTGAAATATCCCCTGTGCATCACAGAGAGAGGTGACAAACAGGTCATTATTTAGCTGGAGGGCTACATTAAAAATAGGATGTCATGGGATGACAACTATTCTGAAGAATAATGTATAGATATTCGAAACAGTTGCAATTAGACGGATGAAAAAAGGCCAAACACTTGATGTTTTGAAGGTGGCAAAAGACAGATATCGCTTTCCCCTGTGAAAAAGATGTTAGGCTGTAAAATTTTTGATGCAGGTGTGTATTTAAGAACAGAAGATGGCATCTGTCTAAGTATTAGAGAAATTAAGATATGAGGTCTTTTATATATTGAGTCAGACTTAAAACGTCAAGAAAGGTTGTTTTTTCCTTTCAAGTCATAAATGTTAGCTAGTGCTAATTTACGACAAGGTGTGTTCACACGTCTTATGTGTGTTTCAGTGTATAAGGTCTAGGCATAAAGGTTGGCATGTTTTAATAGAAAATCAGTATTCAACAAGAGGTGTGTTTTGGGATCAGAAAATGTGAATTCTCTTCTACTCCAGTGACCTCTCTGGGACAGGACCTATAACATATGTAAATGTACTGTATAGGAATTCTGTTTATGTTTTGTCCTTTTATTTTAAGAAACTGTTCTGCATTTATTGCAACTGTATGTTCTTGTAATAATCTTTTTCTGTAACCTAAGCACTGTATTTTTATATATATTAAAATAAAACTTTAATAAGTAATTCTTTGGGCTCTGCATAGGGTGACCAGATGTCCCGGTTTAGCCAGGACAGTCCCGGTTTTTAGGGTCCTGTCCCAACTTTTTCAGGTGCTGTCCTGTTTTTTTGGCCATCCCTATCGTGCGCCGACTGCGGATGTGCGAAGAGCGCTTGCCAACTACGCATGCGCAGTTGGCACTTGCCGGCTGCTTTTGTGCATGCACAATCAGTACTTGCCGACTGCGCATGTCTAACTGGCAAGCTCCAACCGTGCATCCGTATGAGCAGCCGGCAACTGCCTATCGCGCATGCGCGGTCGGCAAGCGCTCTTCGCGCATGTGCAGTCGGTGCTCGCCAACTGCACAAACGTGACATATATGGTCACCCTAGCCTTGAATTAACTGTTTGCATGATTTGTATAAAGTAAAGTACATTTTCAGGCACATTTTGATCCAACAAAGTTTTGTGTTAAGTGCATAATTTTTTCTTTAATAAACAGTGACCTTAGACCCTATAGATACATATTTTATTTGCATATTTATTTGGTGGTGGAAGCAAGTATTATTGCAACAGAGTAAAGGGTAAATATTAAGTAATTTAAAGTACCTTGCGCAGGTGAAAGGCGAGTTGGCTAGAGAAGCCGTGTGTATTAATCCTGGTTACATATCTAAATCACATGCTCACTTGTGTGCTGTTCGTAACAGATAGTATATTGGGACGGCTTGCGGGGAGATACTGTTAATTTGAGGGACCTTTAAGGAAGGTGAAAAGTGGGTCAGCTATCTAGCTGTGTATTAACCATTGTCCCATATGCAGGTCACGTGCTCACAGGTGTACATGACATCTCTCATGTTTTAAGTTTTACGTGTGATTCAGTGTGAGTGATTTTCAAACACCAAAACCATGTCTAGAAGGACTGTGCTAGACATCATAACGTTCATGGTTGTCTTTAGTTCAGTGCAAACTAGTTTTGATATGAATGTGCACTGCCTTGGGGCACATTTCCTGAAAGTTCTGGGCGAACACCCGTGTTGTATAATAATGACTTAAATCCTTTTACTTTGACTTTTGCAACCTTGCCACACATTTAGACTATAATGTGGTAGTTATATGATTATAACCTGCACTTATGAACAGAATAGAGATCAGAGGTTTTTCCCTTAGAGCTGCAGACAGCTAAAGGATTTCAGTGGACAATTTATTCTGGTATGCAGATCCAGAGTATAAGCAGAGCGGAACAGCAGAGGAAGCTAGAAAATGTCCAAGACAATGTGGCCCATGTTTACAAAGTGGTGCTATTCCATATTCAAGCGAAGGGGCCGTAGGGTGTGTTGCAGCGCAGGAAGGTGTTTTATGGACCAGCAAGATAATAGTGAAGATAACAGCTGTCCTTAATGTAGGAGAATGTATTTTGATCCTACCAATAGCTCCAACTGAAGTCGGGCACATAAGTATATCAAGATTAGACCTAAGCTTTTCTGTGCGGACACGTAGGGGGCCATGTATACAAATCTGTAGCAAAACTGGAGCACAAACAGCACCAGATTCATCAAAGAAATATACTCACCAAGACACACAGATAGCCACAGAGAGATAGACACAGAGCCACAGAGACACACGGAGAGATAGACACACACACACACAAAAATACACACAGAGAGACAGATGCACAGAGAGACGGACCCACAGAGAGATGGACGCACAGAGAGACGGACGCACAGAGAGATAGACGCACATAAAATGGAAGCAATCTGGGAGATATTTTTGTCTCGGTTTTGCAGCTGGTACACCATGCCCTTTGTGCCTTTAAATTCTATGATGGACAGACCTGGTACACACAATTAGATGGTTGACAGAAGATGTTCACAAATGTTAAACTAGTCAATTACATTTATTGTAGTGCCTGCACAGTACTTGTTAAATTCAAGCCCACCTAATATCTGACTCAACAGAAGGTTATCTTAATGTTATGTTACTGCTGAAAGTAAGAGATAATGTCATTGTACAGTACATGACTTTAATTTATTACAGCATAGAAAGATACTGTTGCCCTAGGTGGATACAGCTGGTTTTCTTCCAGGAACAAGGTGTGTTACAAGCTGTGACAGGTACATTCCTCCTGTGTTACTCAGATCCTCTACATATTTTAAAGATCAATCAAGTTGTGATACAGCCAGCTAGCTGACTTATTTGAAATGAACTGACGCCAAAAAAATGTAAACAGTGTGGGGGAGATAAAAAGCTTTCCCCCCCCCCCTTCTCCTGTTCCCGGAAATAATAGAAAGCGGTGGGAGTATTTTAATCATATATACTGTTGCACCTGCATTTATCAACAGCTATACCAGAAATTTCGTTCGACCATAACAAGCTTTTGAGAAATGTGCCTGAGTACGTTTGCACAGACATTGCACAGACATAGGAATTAGGCTTCCACAAGGGTTGCTTCCAGCTTCCACAAGGGTTGTTTGATCTCTAAGTGATTCCCATTTTTCCAGACAAATACTGTACATCAGTAGAATAACATATCACGATTAACAAAGAAGCCTAATACATGTAATATCTCATGTGCAGGGTTCTCATTACATTCCGTGTCTGTTTGCACTTGCTGGTTCTTATATGGTATGTCATTTTATTTATGTCATTTATGTGGTTCTTCCATAGTACTGCGCTGCGGAATATGTCGGCGCTTTATAAATAAATGATGATGATAATAAAAAAATTATAATATACAGGAGATACAATAGTGTAACTTCTGTCATGGACTATGCAGTAGATAATGCTTTAATATGGGGATTGGGGATCACAGCTAACAGAACAATGTGGCAGCAATTTCAAAGTTGAACTGACCATGGGTGGGAAAAAACGTTCTTACAATAGTGGTCATGGTTAATAATCTCCTGAAAATAAAATATTTATATATGAAATAGGACAGGCACTCGAAGATCCAACGGTGAAATGTATTCCTCAATGACACCTGGATGGTCTGCACCCTATTGCCACCTATATGTACACATATGTAAGTGCCTTGTTTTCTGGACTGATATATATATATATATATGTGTAGAAAAGAGATGGGAGAAGCTATACAGAAGTACAGGTTGCTCTTATCTAAAGACCCCCAAACCAGATAATAAGTAAAGCTAATATGTAGCAAGAAAACTGGCTATTATGAGAGTTGTAAAGGGTGTCTTCTCCTTTTCTAGTGGTACAAATCACAGTAAAACACAGGAAGATACAGCTTTAAATATAAACCGCTCTATATTGTGAACAATATCACAACACCACATATTTCTGAAACTTTCAGACATTATTTTCATGTGAATAAAGTGGATGTGTGATGTGATTATGTAGTCACTAGGGGGTAATAGTGATAGTGTCTGTTAGTTCTGTCGGAGCCACATGTGTGCACCTGCCGCTGGCAAGCTAAAGCACTAATGCCTTCTTTCCTTCTGCCATGCTAGTGGTTAAGCAATTGAAAAGATATAGGGGTCAGCAGTCATCAAAGCACGATCCGCGCTATCTTGCCCGAATATCTGCCATTAACTTTATTGGCAGGTATCGCCGACCTTGGCTGCGATAGCGCAAATCTAGCTTTGACTCCCAGGCCAATGTGTGCTAAATCCTAGACCCATTAAATGAATAAAGCCCCTTCAAAACTGGAGAGACCAGCAAAACGTTTCATATCCATTCTGATTATGACTTGGAAAATGGGCTAAAAATGTAGCAATTGCCTTGCGGTTTTGGCACTGGACTCTGAACTGGAAGATTGTACAGTAGTTCAAGATTAAGTAAGTCACTTCATCTAATTTTGCCTAAATTACAAACAATCAGTTGGTCAGATATTTAGGAAAGATGTGTACCTGTACTGTTCTACGATGCGCAATTCAGACAAGTTAAAAGCATCAGACACAAGAAAACTAAATGGATGGGCTTAGTGAAAATATCAAAGTAATGTTGAGAAAAACAAACAGAAGAATCATTTCAGAATTGCAAAGAATAAGATGTAGTCCCTTTGAATACAACAGATACCACAAATGATACAGGAGCACCTCAGGAGGCCGGAAAACACTTGGTATAACGTGAACAATTCTAGCTTCACTTACAATAACACACACATCTTCGCATTAAATCTCTAGTGCTCATTTTCCTCTGTTCTTTGATAATGCAATCTTGTAACAAGCCTTTTCTTATTTTTATTCAAAGATGATTCCCATCCTTTTTTCTCTAATAGTCACAAATATCTGACTTTCACTCCATTGTTCTGCTACAGAAGAGAGGCCTATATATACATTATCTTTTAAGGATGTCTATGGGCAACTGGATAGTAAAGAAAACACTTAACATTTTAAATATTTGAGCATTTCAATTATGTATTTATAATGAATGTATTTACTATCTTCTTTTTTTTAAAGGAAAAACTGCTCCATAGAAAGAGTTGAGAGGAGAAATTACCAGTACAGAGGTGTAAAAGTGAAGCCTGCGTTTGAAAAAAAAATGTAACCTGTGCCTATGTATATTGAGCAGTACACACAGCACATCAGGATCAGTGACTTCTAGTACTTACCTACTCTGAAGTTACTGGATGTCAGGGTGTCAGCAGCGTGACCATTCTCACTAATAAGCGTGGTGGTATTTCCTTTCTCACAGCTGTTCTGACAATGCCCCTTGGTGCAGGTCACTTTGCAAATGCTGGGTGTGAAGACCACCTTGATGCGCCCTGTCTGGTTTCCCACTGCCAGGGGAGGCACAGAGAAAAGGAAAAATAGACAGATCAGCTTGGTATCCATTGGTTTCCTCCACATGTATGGGGGGGTGGGGAGGGGGAGAAATGTGCTAAATAGAGAAAAGTATGGGAGAAGTGAGACAGCTTCTCAGTGCTCTCTGCTCTGTATCCAGTGGTGTCTCTGAAACAGGAGTAGGGAGATTAGCAAACAGAACTCCGGGATGCACTCCAAAACCACATTTAAAGTCAAGTCACCAGAGTGAGATTAGTAATCACAATGCTGTACTTTATTCACGGCGAGAGAGAAAGTGAGAAAAAAAAGGAGCAAGGCACAGGGCATGACAGCTTAAATAGTCCGCTCTGACAAGCAGATGTAATGCAAAGAGGCCGGCTGTACACCTAGGGGAGAATAAACTCCTGTTTCTTCCTGTATACTCCAGCTGTTCCTGCCGTTATTAAGTCACTCTCTCTCTCTCTCTGTCTCTCTCTCTCTCTACAGTCCGTCCCCTGGAAATGTTTTAGGCATGCGGTGTGTCTGAGAACATCTGTCTCAAATCTCCTGGCACCCCATCCTGGAGTGATCAAATCTTGTGTGACGCAGCTGCCCTGGCACGGTTCTTTTTTTCACAGCCTCCTGGCAAAACCGTTCCCTATGGATTTGTGCATTATACTGTATGGCCACTGTTCTCTATACCTAGGCAGGAGGTGCTTATCTTTCCATTTAGTTATACACCTTTTCAGCCTGCATTGGAAAGATGCACCTTCAAAGCCATTTTTTACAGAAGCAGCAGATATGAAAGGTGTATATTCTGTGCTAATGCGCATCCCTAACTTTTATGCAAAACCCCCAGCCATTTTTCTGCTGATGGTTCGATAACGTATACTACGAAACCTACCCACACGCAATTGTGGCGGGTCAAATGAAAGAATGTGCCCAATAGATACGTTAAAAAAGTTCTTGGCTGTTGCATCATTCGTTCAGTGGCTTTTGAAGTAAGTGGACCCACTACTGCAATATATTTAGGTAATATAACCTATAGATGCCCACCATGAATGTTTCATGTGTTACACTTGTATAATTCTAAACTTCTGCAAATATATATATATATATATATATATTTATTTTTTTGAGGGTTTGAAAATTTAGCACTCTGGGTCTGCAAATGTGTAGTTTCAGGCTACAAAGTGGTTAAGAAAAATCCCTGGTTCACATATCCTTGTCAAGTCCATGTTGACTCTGAAGGGCTCTTGCCTAAGTTCCAGCTCATAATAACAGCTTGTTTCACTGCAGTGGTTACTTTACTAGGAGCATTGATTTAAACATTAACAGGGTATTTTTATACTGTATACCCCGAAGCGGGCGTTAAAGCCCTATTATGCCAAAAATCTGATTTTTTTTTTGGCTGAATACTGCCAAATGGCGGTTTTGGCGTATAGAGAATAAGGCCCCTACGGGTCAGTCAGAAATTGCACTTGTGTAAGACAGGCACTAAGGGCCATACCTACTAAGAAGTGCTAAGCAGTAAAACACCTTACAGAGCCATAAGACACCTTGTGGTTCAATGAATAGCATGTAAAGTATCTTACGACACTGCAAGGTATCTAATGACATAGCTCTACTGATCCCTGCCTTCAGCCCTAAATGTTTCTGGGTCTGTTACCAAATGAGGAAAAAGTCTAACTGGTCACAAGTCTGTAATCAAACTCATGAATGATTTATGCTGCACTATGAAGGATCAAGGAGCAGGTATCTGATTTGTGTCCATGGGAAAGCTAAATAAGCTGCCATTTCCTTTAGTACTTGATGGACTTTATATTCATCGTTGCAGATGTATTTAGCACTACAGTACATATGTTAAATGAATCATAAAATAGTTAACAATTTTGTTTGCTCACGTATGCTGTGCTAAATTTATGACTATGACATGACCTGTATGACTGAGTATGACCTGGTATATGGTACTGTGAGCCTACACAAATAGGCCATTAACCCCCCAACCCTAGAGGGGCCTTCAATGCATTGCAAGTAATGAAGCAGGGCACTGCACGATCATGCAGAGGGTTAAAGAACACAACCAATAGCTGTGACCTTCAAAGGAACAAAAGAGTGTAGGATGCACTGAGGAAGCGATGAGATGTTAGGAAAAAGAAGAAGTGACTCCTCTTTTTAGCCATTTACTCATTTCCTCCCCTGAGTGCCAGATAGCTGGAGAATCCAAATATAAATATGTAGGTGTTGACCACAGGAGTGGATACGCTGTAAAGAAACAGGCTGCACTGAACAAAAATTAGGAAGCACCAAGTTAATCTTTTACCAAACACTCCCAATTATTTTCAGTGTTCTACCTACTTACTACCTGTAACAATGTTGTTAAACAAAGCTTTGAAGGTAGTGATACCGTTAGGTAAAGTTATCAGACATCTGATTTTTCCCAGACATATCCTCTTTCTAAGTGTCTATCAGAGCGTGAGGCCGGTTTAGGACAAGCTACCTGTTTGTCCAGGATTCGGCTGGTCAGTCTCATAGACCTCAGTCCATTACAGTTTAGAATAAGGGGAAACTTCAGTAGTGGGCAAGAGGTGTAAACTTACTCCCCTCCTAATTTGTTCTTTGACACCCGGACCCTTTTCGTCCCCGTGCTCCATACCAGATCTCTCCTTTAACAGTAGAGTGTCTCTCAGCCCCATTCGCCCCCTGCACTTCTACCAATATCTCTGCCACCGGATTGATGGTCCACTAACTACTTACTGATGGCCCCACAGGCCCCTGTCTCCCTGCAGCAGGTCTCCTGTAGCAACTCTGTTCTATGTCTTCTAGATGTGAGTCTCTGGTCACTCCATTTGATCCCTGCCTTCAACCCACGGTCCTGCTTCCCCACCATGGGTCTCACACCACAGCTAAATTTGCACCTGAAACCTCTTCTTGGGGACCGCTTGTGTCAGAAACTGCCAGGTACTCTAGGGTTTCTATCTCTGTGTTTATAATTGTGGTGTGTGTCTAAATGTGTGTGGGTGTATGATTGTCTCTGTGTATCTCTAAGTGTGAATGTGCATGTGTGTGACCAACATAAAACTCTTAATACAGGAAATTGAACAGTGCTAGCAATACATTTATAATCAATAGTGCTGGTGCAAACTGCATCAGGTTCACTAGTTCCTCAACTAACATTTCAATATATTAAAATACAGTATTGCTCCACTACTTCAAGTGGATGAAAATATAAATTTTACATTATACAGTTTCCCTATTAGCCTTAAACAACAAAAAAACTTATTTTAAAGAGGCTCCTTCTCAAGGGGGGGGGGGGGAGGGTGTGTGAAGGAGGGGGAGGGGCAAGAGAGCCTAATTTTACTAGAATCCCAAGTGCTATATATTTCCACTCAAACCCACCTTCAAACAGCACATGGATAGGCACCTGTGCACACCTCCGATATCTTTGATATATATGCTAATTGGAGTGATTTAAATATACTTTGCATATCCTATTGGCATATATCCCAGGTGTACTCCTTTTTGAGCACTGATGTTTCTCCACAAGTTATTTCAAGGTTGGTTGGAGGTGATATGTATAGCACTGGGATACAATCCCACTCTCTGTCCCTCCTAAAACAGATCCATCTAACCTTAAACATGCTGAATCGGCTAGTAACACCTTACTCAGCAATTCTCACTCCCATGGTCCAATCAGAATAAACTATGAACACAGACACTATGGGGGTGATGTATTAAAATGGTATAATACAAAAACCAACAAGAAACACAGGGTGATTTTCAACAAATATGTTAATTAGCAGGGTCTATAAGAGCCTCAAATGTCTGCATTTCAATCATATTTAAAGCATGGTAAGTAGTTTTTTTTTATTTTATTTTTCCACAGATTTTCATTTGGAAAACTTTGCATCAAACTGTGTTAGGAATGTAACTTCTAACATAGGGCCAATTCTCACTGATCCCACATCCAGCTTTTTTACATTCCAGGAGTGACTTTTACTAGTACAGTAAGACTTTCTGTAGAATGGCTTTCTTTGGCTCACTCAAGCAGCTATATTGAAGTGGCCAGATATGATTTCAAACAAAGGCATGTCAGCAATTAAAGCAAGGTTCAGAAAAGCTTTATATGGAGCAGATCACCCAAAGAAAAAACATTGAATGCAATTTGAGCAGCACCAGTTGACTTTCTTTACAATTTAGCTAAGAAAAAGCTAGGAGTTTAGTATAAGCATCTTGCTGTTTTAAGGGTATTTCGTATCAACAAGCACAAAAGTTACCACAGATTTAATGGGATGTTTAGGCCTGTGTGGGGCTCCGTTGCCTTGTATTCCAAAATGATTAGTGTTGGACTGATCATATATTTATAAAGGACTTTTGGACTGTGTTTAGATGAGTGTTGCTATGCTGCTACATAACACTAATAAGGTCTGAGCAGATCACTGCCAAGATCATTCTTTATATAGCACAAGTTATTCATGATGAGGTTTACATCCTCGAGCATCTCCATTCAATACCCTTGCTTCTTTCTACACCAGTAAAGCAGACTACTTTAACGTACTATAAGTGATTTAGGGCCTCATGCAGAGAGCATCGTTATTTCAAAATTCGCCATTTTTTGTACAATTTCGCACAGAAACCGGCAGAAAATGGCGAGTTACGAAAAACGCGCCATTTTGTTTTTTCTATTGCTAAAACTCGCCTCGCGGCTGGCGAGAACCTCCATCTCGCCATTTTTAAAACTCTCCGAATGCAGAGAGGTACGAAAGGCATGTAGCGGCTGTTCGCGCCAGGGAAATGGCGCGATTTTCTCAGTTTTGCCGCGCCAGGAAAAGTTGGCAATAAAATGGCGCTCGCCGCCTATAGCAAAGGGGGAAAAAAAGCCGCGATTTTTTTTTTCACATTTCTGAAGCGCGCATCTTTCCCATTCAAACTCGCCACACGCATCCATGTTAAACATAGCAGAATTCGCACTTTTCTGCATATGGAGAATAAAACTCTCCAAAAAAGCTACTTTTTATGAAATTCGCCAATTTGAAATTTCTATGCTCTCTGCATGAGGCCCTTAGTATGTATTTCTATCAATGCCAATACTGTGGCATCACAACCCAAAATATCTTCTGTATCTTTCCAGATCCACTAGTACAGTATAAACCTTTGATAATAAATTCAAAGCACATAATCCTTTGGTCTCACTGGATTCTACTATAGCACAGTGTTTTTAAACCAGGGTTCCTAGTAACCCTTGGGTTCCACGGGCATCCTTAAAGGGTTCCCTGCAATTTTCAGGTAATTTGAAAATTGTACCAAATCCAGAAGAATTTACAATGCATCTGATCTCAGACGCGCTATTAGAGAGGGTCGGGGTCCTTACAATGTCTCTGATCTCAGGTGCGCTATTAGAGATGGTTGGGTTCCTTACAATGCATCTGATCTCAAACACTCTATTAGAGAGGGTTGTGGTCCTTACAATGCATCTGATCTCAGAAGCGCTATTATAGAGTGTTGGCATTCCTTATAATGCATCTGATCTCATACATGCTATTAGAGAGGGTTGGGGTTCCTTGCAATGCATCTAATCTCAGATGCACAATTAGAGAGCGTTGTGGTCCTAACAATGCATCTGATCTCAGAAGATCTATTAGAGTGTGTTGGGGTTCCTTATAATGCATCTGATCTCAGACGCGCTATTAGCAAGATTTGGAGTTGCTTACAATGCATCTGATCTTAGGCGCCCTATTAGAGAGGGTTGGAGTTGCTTACAATGCATCTGATCTCAGACACACTATTAGAGAGGGTTGGGGTTCCTCAGAATTTGATATAGGGTTCCTTAACCAAAAAAAGTTTGAAAACCACTGCTCTAGTATGTACGCATAGTAACTCTGCTTTTTAAAATGCATATAACTATAATGATACAGCAAGATAGAGAAGAAATTATTGTACTTGGTGTGCAAAGATGATAAATCCATCCAATTAAGGTTGGGCAATAACAAACAAAATTCCACAATTACGATATTAAATCATTTATCGCAATAACGATCTTTATCGCAATAATTACCCAAATAGAAAACAAAAAATGTAAGTAAGAAAAATGTCTTTATTAACCCCTTCCTCTCCCCAACGTCTCTTTAAGAGTGGGGGACGAATGGGTTAAGAGAGACATGGGGGGAGGAAGGGGATGAGAGACATTGGGGGGAGGAAGAGGTTAAGAGACATTGGGGGAGGAAGGGGATAAGAGAGACATTGGGGGGAGGAATAGGTTAAGATATATTGGGGAAGAAAGGATAAGAGAGACATGGGGGGAGGAAAAGGTTAAGAGACATTGGGGAGCAAGGGGATAAGAGAGACATTGGGGGGAGATAGGGGTTGAGACACATTGGGGGAGATTAAGGGTTTAAGAGAGACATTGAAGGGAGGGGTTAAGAGAGACATTGAGGAGGGAGAACGGGGCCAAGAGACACATTGTAGGGGGGATGGGGTTAACAGAGACATTGGGGGGAAGAAGGTGTTAAAGTTTTTTCCCCATTTTGTTTATTTTTTTTACATTGGTTTGAAGCAGGGGTGTCTGGACCTGAACCCCCATTCATTTGAGCTCTAGGGACCCATCTGCTTCCTGAGATACTTACCTCTGTAGTGAGCATTAGTTGCTGCTCTTCCTCGCTAGCTGAGTTCATGTAATAGCGGATTTTCAAAACTCCCACATCGTGCGAGCCAATAGGAAGCCATGAGGTAATCTGGTGCGCTTTCCTATTGGCCGGCATGATGCAGGAGCTTTAAACTTTGCCGAGATACCGGCATCCCCTTTGAAGGTAAGTACCCAAGTTAGCAGGGGGTTCCCAAAGCTGAAATGAATGTGGTTCAGCTCCGGAGACCCCCTGCTTCAATCCGATTAAAAAAAAAAAGGCCACTTGGATTGGGTCCTTGAGAGACATTGAGGAGAGGAAGAGGTTAAGAGGGAGGGAGATTACCAGCCGGAGGATTCCTTTGTAAGCATCTACATGCAACTTTGTCACAGCTCCCACCTCCCTCCCCTTTCCCTGCCAGCTCCACCCCCTCTCCACTCTGCATAAGCGGCTGGAACAGAGGGGTGAGGGGGAGTGTGGCTGGAAGGTCCAGGACATGCTGCAGCTTCACAGACTCCAGCAGCCGGCAGACAGTAATCGCCCACCGTTATATGACCCAACCCTACATGTAATCATCCATAACTTGTTCATGCGAATCATATAACTTACGTTTTCATTATTGTAAAAATGAATCATTGTATAAAATGCTCATGACAGCACAGTTTGTGAAATCGTAATCTGCTTTAGCAGACTGTATTAAAACCCTGTTTAGATTATCTCAGGCAATTGAAATAAAGCATACTGCATGGTGACGTTCAAAGAAGTCTAATGGAAAAATGATGAATTTGAGTATTTCCTGAGAAAGGAAAGTGAAGACAGTAAGCCATGTGTATAATTTATAATCGGATACAGATTTAGATTACACAAGTATTTCCCACTGTGTGTGTGTATGATATATATATATATATATATATATATATATATATATATATATTTATTATATATATATATACACACACACACACACACTTATCTCAGTGCCTCAAAGTGACGTGAAGGTAGCCACGGGTGTTCAGGAAGATATATTTTGGCACTTGTACTGGTAGGTTTAAGATAATGCTATATTTTATAGCACGTTGTGGGATGAGCGAGTAAACCTAATAGGACACAGATTCATACTACAGAATGAAACACGTGTAAAAACTACATTTGAAACACCATCAATTGGTGGATTTTGTCATCAAATTGTCCTATAATTCCCAAATTTCAGTTAAAAACAGTAATGTTTGGCCAATTTAATTCTCACACTATTGTGTGGTATTATACGAGCTGGAAAGTAAGCCTAATTTCTACTGACAGTCGAGGCACCAGGAAAAAAGTTGCCCAGAAAGGCGACTATTGTCTGTCACAGCGATCAAGCACTTTCTTGAAGTCAAACAAAAATTTAAATACTGAATATCACCAACTCTCCCATTATTGCAACTTGAACAGAAATCCGGTAATACAGGGTTGGCCAATTCCAGTCCTCAAGGGCCTAAGTCAACGACTGAGCCACTGATTGAGCCACCTGTGCTGAAGCAGGGATATCCTTAAAGCCTGAACTGTTGATTTCCCTGGAGGACTGGAGTTGTCCACCCCTGGTTTAATATATCACAAACTGCAAAACACCTCCATGTAACAGTAACAATCTCCTTCGCAACAAAGTGTATGAATGTTGAAAAACAAAAAACAAGACACAAAACTAGGGATGTACCGAGTACCCGGAATTAGCCGGTACCCGGCGTTACCCGGCACATTTCAAACTACCCAGACATTACCTGGACCCGGCAACCGAGAAGTGGGCCCGGCACCGGGTAATCTCAGAGTAGCTGAAAATCTAATTACTTACTTTTCAGCCAGCGTTGGACAGCAGGATTCTATAGCGGAGGAGAGGAGGTGCAGCAGAGGAGGAGTGGGGGAGCGGAGAAGCTGAGGTGCAGCGGAGGAGGAGCGGAGATGCGGGAGTGGAGGAGGAGCAGAGGTGCGGCAGGCAGGAGCGGCGGAGGAGCGGCGGGCGGGCGGGAGCGGAGGAGTAGCAGCAACCGGGAACGGAGGAGGAGCGGCGGGCGGGAGTGGATGAGGTGAGGAGGTGCGGCGGAGGTGCGGGTGGGCGCGGAGGAGCGGTGGGCAGGAGCGGCGGAGGTGCGGGCTGGCGGGAGTGGAGGAGGAGCGGCAAGCAGGAGCAGATGAGGTGAGGAGGTGCCATGGTGCGGGTGAGCAGGAGCGGAGGTGCCGAGGTGGTGGGGCAGACGGGCGGGCAGGTGCCGAGGTGGTGGGGCTGGTGGGCGGTGGCAGGTGCCGAGGTGATGGGGCGGGCAGGAGCGGAGGTGTCGCGGCGGTGGGACGGGCAGGAGCGGAGGTGCCGAGGTGGTGGGGCGGGCAGGAGCGGAGGTGGGGCAGGCAGGCCGGAGCGGATGTGTGGAGGTGGAGCAGGCGGGCAGGTGCTGAGGTGGGGCGGGCAGGCAGGAGCGGAGGTGGAGCGGGCGGGCAAGAGCGGAGGAGCGGCGGGCGGGCGGGAGAAGAGGTGTGGCGGTGGTACGGGCGGGCAGGGATCAGAGGTGGAGCGGGAGGGCAGGTGCGGAGGTGCCGAGGTTGTGGAGTGGGCGGGCAAGAGTGGAGGAGCTGAGGTGATGGGGCAGGCAGGAGCAGAGGTGCAGAATTGTCTGAATATTTAGTACAAGTTGCAAAATAACACATTTAATGTTTTGTATTAAGAATCTGATCGATGAGATGTATCGTCCAATTTTTTTTTTATCACTTCAAAAAACTAAATATTAATTCCAAGATGGGGCTGCACCGATTTTGGTTGAAACTTCTGGCAGATCTAAGTTAGGATTGCAGAAAGGTACCCTCAACATTTCATTAGAATCGGTCCAGGCACTTGGCCTGTTGAGAGAGAAAAACAGACAAAAAGACGAGACCCAAAGTGTCCACAAAATCTAGTTGATGTCTTCACTTTGCTCGCACATCCAATGAAAACTTGAAAAATATGCCCGGCTAAAGTAGGAAATGTACTTGCCAACATGCAAATGAGGCAGGTATGGCAAGTAAGTAAAAGACTACCTATAAACAATTACTATAAACGTGTAATAACAGTAACCAATAGATATCCACACCCACCAAAGCTTTGACTGGGAAATATAGTGTCTAAGTTGTTGCTATCTTATATATAAATATAGATCTAAGTTGATCTATAGTTTTCATAGGGCTGGCAGTTCACTCATATTTTCTCTCACCCCCCTCATTTTATTTTTTTTGCTAATTACTGGTTTTAACTATTGCAATTTTTTTAAATTATGATTGATTAAAAGGTCATTCTTTATAAGGAATATTCTATATTTTTAGATGTATAGTTTCAACTATGCCTAATTGAGAGCTTTGACTGTACATTTTGTAAGGGTCTGTATTTCTCTCTCTTTTTGCATTTAAACAAAAGCTGTCATTCAAACCTAAATCTGGCTAACTACAACTGCAGAACTCCCTCCAGTGAACCTGCACTGCAAGAACTGCAAGACAAACTTGAAAAGATTAAGTGGGATATTGTTCGCCTTAGTGAAGTTAGAAAAAAATATGAAGGCCTCTTTGAGCTCAAAAGCAAATACCTATTCTATCACGGAGGTACAGATAATGGAAGTATCAGTGGGGTAGGCTTAAACTTTAACAAGAGATGGAGACATAACATAATGAAGTATGAAAGCTCATCAGAAAGAGCAGCCAGGCCATCATTCAGTTGACAAAGAGATACAGGATTCAAATAATCCAAGTGTAAGCTCCAACATCAAGTCATGCAGATGAAGCGGAAGACTTCTACCATGCAATCAACCAACTTAACAACAAAGGAAATTGTCACCTCAAGATCATTATGGGAGATTTCAATGCAAAGGTTGGTGTCCATCAGAAAAACAAAAGCTTCAGTTTGTAAGTATGGTTATGGTAACAGGAATGAACATGAGGACATATTGTAGAATTTGCAAAATGTGAAATCTTCAGCATCATGAATTCATTCTTCAAGAAGAATCCAAATGGAAAATGGACATGTAATGAACCCAAAGGAGTCAAGAATGAAATGGACTATATCCTAACTAACAAGATGTACGTTATTGAAAACTGCACAGTGCTTAACCATGTTGACACAAGGAGTGATGGTGAGGAAGACTATTGACAAAACCTTAAAGAAGACCAAGCAGCGACTTATGGTTGGAAGAAGCAAATCTTTGCACTCGAGCAAGATGATGGATGAACAATAAAAGAACGAGCACTCATCATAAAGAGAGTTGAGGATTTCTACATGAAATAACACTGCTTATTTACTTAATAAAGAAAAGGGGATTTAAAAAAAGCAGCGATATACAGAGAAAAAATGCATCAGGGCTAGAGTGCAGGATGCATTAAAAATGGGGAACAATGAGGCGCATGCGCGGAGGCAAAGAGCATGGTTGTCTAGACTGAGAGCTCTGTGCCCCGCTGCTGAACAATTTAATAAAAAAACCTTTTAAAGCAGGCGAAAAAGCCCAGAAAGTGAACCACAAGCGTAGCAATATAGGAGGATGTCAAAGAAACCGACAAAGACCCCAAAGAAAAAGGGGTTACCGGAATACTTTGGAAGCTCTAGGAGAAGCAAACCGGGCCCTGCAATGGCACAGCTTTCAAATCAAGGGTCCGACACAGAACATGACGGAGAAGAAGAGGAAAGTGACAACCCTGAATTGGCCTGTTAATATTTCAGGACTTGTCCCCAACTACGCTGTTACGACGCAGGAACCTAATCCCTATCACAAAGATCTTGCGAGACAAGGCCGTCCGGTACCGCTGGACCTTCCCATTCGGTCTGTTAGTGGTCCGGAATGGGAGGCCAGTCTCTATGAGGGACTTGGAGGAGGGGGATGCCTTCTTGCAGAAGCTGGGCTTGAAGGAAAATCACACCGCTGCAGCCGACGCAGAGGAAGCCCGGACCCCACCTGGTCCACAGTGGGACGCTCCCCCAGGCCTGGCATTAATAAAGATAAAGACTGAGGGGGAGGATGTGAGGTAGAGGTATCTTCAGTTATAACGTCTCCCAGTTATCCAAGTTGTTACACCCCCCAACAGACAATTAAAGTTGCTATTACACCACACTACACGCTGAGGAACCCCCACAGTAGCGAGAGGAGAGGGGGATCGGCTCAACCATATGGACGCTGAAAGAAAGAAGGGTACATACCTGGGGCCCCAAATCGTAAGATGGCGGCTGCCACGAGGCTGATGGAGGCGCCTGCTGAAATGCAAACTCCGGATATCCATGGAGCAGAGGAGGAGAGAGTGCGCTTCCCTTCAATCCGGCGTGAAATGGGAACCAAGATGGCGGAGTCCGGACATCCGGTGACATCAGGGGGCGGAGCGGGAGCGGCCATATTGGAGGTGGCGGAAATGACATCGAGAGACCGCAGCCACCGGAAGCAGGGAGCATGGTGGATGCGGGAGCAGCGACGGATGTAAGCACAGGACTGAAACCGGGTAGCAGAGAGCGCGGCAGAGGCGGCGGCCCAGCACACCCCGGCCCCAAGGCTCAAGGTGAGCGGTACCGCGCCCTGCCCCTCCGGCACCCAAAGGCGATGAACTCGGTCCCCAGTTGGCTGGGCCAAGGATCCGAGGTCATTATATGTGTGTTAATTTTGTGGCTATGTGTTTGTCTTTCCCCATGTTTCCTCTTGTACTCCCCCAGACCCAATCCTACCCAGGCTAAGGACGCCCGAAAGGAGCGACGTCGGCTGGAGCCACCTCACTGCAAGGAATTACAGAGAGACACAGTCAAGGTACACCGAGGCAGTAGCTCAATAACACTTTACAAATGAGTAAGGAAATAACAGTCATCTCACATAACGTGAAAGGCTTCAACAATCCCATCAAAAGGAAAATAGCATTCAAAGATTATATTCGCAAAAAGGCAAATATCGTCTTCCTACAATAGACTCATTTTTCCCAAAATAATCACCCCAAATACTTAGATAAACATTACAGGACGTATTATATGGCCTCGGCGCCAGGTTAAAAAAAGAGGGATGGCAATCCTAATACATAATCGGCTATCACTACAAGTAGCCAAGACCTATGCAGACACAGATGAGAGATACATCATAATAACAGGGACAATAAATGGTCAGCTGCTAGCATTAGCTACAGTGTACGCTCCCTGTGAATACGCCCCAGAGTTCTTTATACAATTTTTCAAGCTGCTACACAGCAAAGCACAAGGCAGTATTCTGTTAGCGGGGGAGTTCAATAGAACACTAGACCCAGACTTGGACAGATGCACGGAGACTAACCAACCACAGAAACAGGACATACTAACAGGGTATGAGGGAGTGCCAATTAGTGGACATCTGGAGGGAGCATCATCCTATGGCGAGGGAATATACCTTCTTTTTGCACCCCCATAACAGATACAGCAGGATAGATTACTTCCTGATATCGAACAGGGTGGTCCCAGTGGTCTCCCGCACAGGGATTCATGACATATCTTGGTCAGACCACGCACCGATAGAGCTGCGGTGCACACTGAGTTTGCGGGACAGACCCGGAGCGAACTGGAAACTAAACGAGCTCCTACTGAAAAACCCGATAACCGAGCGGGAGATAGGGGATAAACTGAAAGAATACTTCGAAATCAATGAGGGGAGTGTTTCCTCACATTCGACACTATGGGAAGCCCATAAGGCGACTATGAGAGGGATTTTGATGAATCTGGCCGCCAAAAAAAAGAGAGAGAAGGAGACTAAGATAAAAGAGCTGAGGGAGAGACTGGCACAACTCTCAGAGACCCACATAGCCAATAAACAAGACGATATCCTGAAGGAGATATCGGACACTAAAATTAAACTCAATCTGTTGCTATCCTCCCAGGCCGAAAGGGAGTTGGCCTGGTCAAGGCGTAAGTTCTACAAAAAAGCCAACAAGCCAGATACCTTACTTGCCAATAAGCTACGAAATAGGCTTCCAAATTACTGTATCTCATCAATTTGAACCCAGGGGGGGGTCCTTTCCTCCAATCCTAGAATGATCGTTGAGGAATTTAAACGATATTATGAAACTCTCTATGATGGAGATGAGGTCAGCCACACACAACAAACAGGAGAGAGACTAAAAGTTTTTTTTTAAAAGAGGCACGATTACCCAAATTGAGCAGAGGAGAGAGAGAAGCGCTACAGGGGGACTTTACCTCGGAGGAACTAGCTGAGGTAATAAAGGCACTTAAGCCAGCCAAGGCTCCAGGTCCAGATGGCTTCTCAAATCTATATTATAAAAAATACCTGAAAACCTTAGCCCCCCAACTACTGAAATTATTCAATGAAATTCTCGCAGGGGCCTCCTTCCCAACTCAGATGCTCCAAGCTTCCATCTCACTGATCCATAAGACGGGTAAGGACCCGGCAGACTGTAAGAGCTACCGGCTCATCGCCCTGATTAATTCTGATGTCAAAATCTTCTCTAAACTTTTAGCCAACAGGGTGGGTATTGTCCTTCCCAGACTAATACACCCGGATCAGGTGGGGTTTATCGGAGGCAGGCAAGCGGCAGACAATACCAGACAGATAATCGATTTGATTGATTTGGCTAAGAAACGTAATATCCCGTCAATGGTATTGAGTCTGGATGCGGAGAAGGCCTTCAATAGAATAGATTGGAGCAGGCATTGAGAGCATTTGGCTTTGAAGGACGGATTCTCAAAGCCATCCTGGCATTATACAATGGCCCTACAGCTAGGGTTCGACACCAGGGATTCCCCTCGGAACAATTTAAGATCTGTAGCGGGACAATGCAGGGGTGTCCCCTGTCCCCGTTGTTATTCGCCCTGTGTATCGAACCTCTAGCAGCGCATATTCGCTTAAGCCCCGATATCTCAGGGATAGAGGTAAAGGACCAAGCTCATAAAGTGGCACTGTATGCGGATGATGTGATCCTGACACTGTCTAAACCCCTCACCTCCCTGCCCAATGTCTTTGAGATTTTGGGAAAATTCAATCAAATTTCCGGGTTCAAAATCAATCAGACCAAATCAGAAGCCCTCAACATAAATCTTCCACGACCGGTAGAAAAATTGATAGAAATAAATTTCAATTTCAAATGGCTAACCTCCTCTATCAAATACCTCAGGGTATATATTACCAGAGATTATAATTCACTTTATAAAGCAAATTACCCAAAATTGTTTAGGACTCTAAGGGAGTATCTCAGAATATGGGCCGGATATGGTATTTCATGGTTCGGGAAAATTCATAGTATTAAAATGAACCTCCTCCCCAGGGTGCTCTATCTATTCCAGACCCTACCGGTACCTTTAGTTCACGCTGATGTCCTCTCCTTACAGTCTCGAATATTGAATTTTATTTGGAACAACAGAAGCCCGCGAATTGCGAAGAGCATATTAAAAAGGCCAGTTACGAAAGGGGGATTAGTGGTACTTTGCTTGTTGGCATATTACAAGGCAGCCCAATTGAGCCAAATTGTCCAGTGGCACGCAGACCCGTCCTTGCGGAGATGGGTGGCACTGGAGAGAGACTGCTGTGCACCAGTTGACCTGCACAATTTAATCTGGCTTCCCAAACGTTGTGGAAACACAATAAAGATGCTGCTTCAGGCCATGGCGAACTCTCTGGCAGTATGGGGGAATTCCAAATTTAGACATAAGCTTACCACCAAACAATCCCTGATGACCCCATTACTCAAGAATCCAGATTTCGCTCCGGGGATGCTTAGTAAAAACTTTTTCATCTGGTCTCAGTCGGGTTATAAACGACTCAAAGACCTGGAGGGGAGGAAATTTATTAAAACATTTGAGCAAATTAAATCGGAAAAAGGAGTGCCAAACTCGGAATTATTTAGATACCTCCAGATCAGAGCTTTTTACAATAAATTCCCAATTCGACCTCCAATAATGAATTTTGAGCAAATGTGTTCTAGAGGAAGGGACACAAGGGGACTGACCTCTAGGATGTACATGGAAGTGATCTGTCCTGGGAAGACTGACGAACCCCGACTCAACTACATGACGAGATGGGAGACGGACTTAGGGGAGACACTAGAAGACGAAGACTAGGATCATATCCTTCAGGCTGCAGCCAAAAGCTCAGTCTGTGCCACGTTAAAGGAGAACGCATATAAGGTCCTCATGCGTTGGTATCATACCCCACTTAAACTATCTAAATTTGTTAAAGGATATTCGCCGCTCTGCCCAAAGCAGTGCGGGGAATCAGCGGATTTAAAACATATGCTGTGGTTTTGCCCGAGGGTGGTCCCGATTTGGGAAAACATTAGGGAATGGTTACAGAGGATTCTCAACTTGGAGATCCCCCTGGATCCATGGCTGTTCCTCTTGGCAGGCAAATCCAGGGATTGCCAAAAGCGGCACACAAGCTGGTTGCACATTTCTCAACCGCCACCCGATGCGAGATCGCAGCAGTATGGAAACAAGATGAAATTCCAGTTATCCCCAGAATTCGGAAGAGAATTTGGCACGTGTGCCAGATGGAACAGTTGACTAGTTGGGTCAACGACTCTGGCTCAAATTTCCTAAAAGTCTGGGCGCCATGGATTGCCCAGACAGACGTCCCAGGGGTAGATGCCGGCACAATCCTGCATTAATAGCATTGAATGCGTTCTCCGATGACGGGGCAAGACTCATGCACTATCAATTAGGAGACAGGTAGGACAAGCCCCAAGATTAGATAACAGGGCAGCTAAGCCTCTAATCCTAGGAAGGATACAGCCGCAAGGATGAAATCAAGGATGCAACATCCATGCAACAAGTTTCAAGGCCGTCCCGCCCCGCCCCCCCCCCCCCCCCCACACACACACCCTCTTTTTTTCCTTCTTGTGTATACCTGCTGTTGTCTTGTCTGAGTCATGTGGGTTAGGTTTGTCAAGTCCAGTGATTAAATGTTGTGAGTCAAAGTTGAAAAATGTTGGTGCTCTGGGTAATGCGATACCAAACTATGGAATGTGGCACATTGTATGTTCTGTAAAACCCAATAAAAACTTAAGTTGAAAAAAAAAATGGGGAACAATAGTCCTCTAATGCATTTTCGAGCCCACAGTGGCGCTTTGTCAAAGAGTAATTTTTTCTTTTCTTTATTTAGTAAATAAGTAGTATTATTTAAATGAGAAATAAATTCCTTTTGATGGGAAGCAAAGGGTCTTCAGCGTGGAACTGCATTAATTTCAACTCCACAGACCCTGCTTTCTGAGATAGTTACCTTGGTACTGTAGGTGCTGCTGGTATCTCATGCTCTTTTAAAGGTTACACGGGCAATAGAAAGCCAAGATGGATGACAAAACGGCTTCCTATTGGCCTGCATTATGTTTCCCCTTTAAACAACCATATCGCTCATCCAGTCGGGTGTGCCACCGGCATGACCTCTGGAGGTAAGTATCTTAGGAATCCGGTGGTCACCGGAACTGAAATTCACACAATTCAGCTCTAGAGACCCCTGTTCCCAACTAGTAAAAAAAAATGGAACATAGGCGGAAACACACTTTTAAGCTTTATTTTGGGAAGATATATATGGTTTTATACATATATATATATATATATATATATATATATATATATATATATATATATATACATACACACACACAATGTATAATTTGTTTAGAAAAGACTATCTTCTGTTCTGCTTTTGTCACAGAAATACGGTATAAACCTTACTAAAAGTTGGTAAAAAGTGGCTCAGAATGTCTTTATGTCAGGTACAGTACTACTGCTTTCTAAAGCACTGGCTATATCTAGTAAATTAAATACAGTACCTATAGCTGTTTTTAGTTGAATAATGCATTCCTGTTATTCTACTTCACAAAACACATTGTTGTAATTGTCACATTTCAATAAACACCTTCTAGCCATGCCAAGTAATTTGCACCTTTCATTTTTAAAATAAAACTCTCTACAGATTCTTGGGGGAATTTATTTTATCCCTAGCAAATAACGGTTATACTGCTTAATGATTCAATACACAGAATAAAAGAAAATTCATTAACATGGGGTGCTGAATATCTAATGTGGATAACATTTGTGAGAGATTGCACCTTTAAATTGGATAAAAAGAACGAGCCCTGGTCATTACTTCCTGACTGGTCTCCAGATCTTGTGTTTTCCATTAACGAATAAACATGAAACTGGAATGTTTGCCCATATTCTTTATTCCCACCGACAAGATGTCCACAACTGGCAAAAAGATTGTCTTGAGTGGTTTGTTCCAGGCATGATAGGAATAATCTACTTTTTTTTTTGGCTAACAGCAACATCTTATATCTAAAAAAAAAATCACTTGTGGGACCTTGTCCGTATTGCGTGGTTGGAAAACCGAAGTTGAAATAACTGAACTTTTTGATTTAATGTTTAAATTAAAAGAGAAAAATACTGAAGCGTTTACTTTTTCTCTGAGTCATCTTTTCGATCAGTATTTGATGGCAGAGCAATTTTTCACAGGCCATGCCAGCAAAGTGTTTTGAGAAACAGTCCCATCTACTCATTCACTCAAATGACACTTTATCTACAATCTGCTCTGACTGTTTTGAAGACGTTGAATAATGTTCACATTTTATAATCAAAAATTACAACTAGATATTTGTATTTCCCAAAAGAACTATGGGTCGTATTTAAATTAGTATTTAATGGCAGAGAATTTTCTTGCAGATCAAGTGCTTTGAGTCCCAGTCCTGGTTAGGAGGAGCTCCCAGAGTTGACTCCCTAAGGACACATTCTTTACAATTTGTTCTAATAGCTCTAGCATTCAAGACGTGTTTAATAACTTTAAAACGGTATCACACAAAATTGTAACTCATAACAGCACAATGACAAATATCCTGGAAGATGCAATCTGTACTATTACTATTATCCTCCTAATAAAACAATACTTCACAAGTCCCAATAAAACAATACTGTCACAGGAGACCAGGTACTTTTTACACAATTTATATATTACCGGGATCATTCATTAGGCAAAAGGAGATAGTAACAAATTGCGTTAATTTTGGTAAACCCACGTACAACATGAAGAGATACAAAAGAAACAGTTACAAATACACTTACTGGGGATCTGGGGGGAAAAATCTAGGCGCCCGCTTGGATGAGCTTACTCTGACCAGGATATACACCCATCTCCTGTTCTCTTTTCAGCTTCAGTTCCCAGTCCAGACCGCTACGTTCAATTATGAGAACTTGGTCCTAGGGTCTGACATCGTCTCTGCGAGACAAGCTTTTCAGGCTTCAAAACGAAGCCGATTGCTCAGTTATTTCGAACAGTCAACTTTGAAAAGCCCACCTTAGGAATCGCTTGCTGTAATCAGATGCTGCCAGGATGTGAGCACTAGCCAGGGCAGACTTCAGAGCCTGGAATGCCCCCTCGCAAGTGGGAGACCAGACAACCAGAACTGAGAGTTTCTTCTGGGTCAAGTCAGTCAGGGGTTTGGCCAGGGCGCTGTACTGGGGACAAACTTTGTGTAGTAACCAGCGGTGCCTAACAAAGCCATAACTTGCTTCTTGGTTCGGGGCACTCGCTATTCGATGATTGCATCTGCCTTAGCCGGTTCCAGCTTGAGATGCCTTCCCCCTACTCTATGCCCGAGGTACAGTACCTCTGCCATCCCGACTAGACACTTAGATGGTTTGAGTGTCAGCCCTGCTTCCCTAATCCTATTCAGCACCGCTGCTACATGTATTAAATGTGACTCACAGGTATTACTTAACACAGCAATGTCATCCAGGTATGCCCTTGGAAGGCTTTGCATGACTTCCAGTAACCTATGATCCAGTAACCTATATGTTCGATCCCCTGAAAAAACAGAAAGCTAGGTTTGCTACCATGATGTCTTCTGATATGTCATGATATATCGCGGTGTCCTGTTTATTATGTATTGAGCCTACATGTTCTAAAATCTTTCTCACAACTGTCTTCGAGTATTCCCCACATATTTGAGGCCACATTTACATGTCATCAGATAAATGACACCCTCTGTTTTACAATTGATAAATTGCTCCCAGTAAAATGGAAAGAAATGGAATAACACCAAATTCTACCAACTAATACAATTTATCAATTGTAAGACCGAGAGTGTCATTTATCTGAAGACATGTAATGTGGCCTCAAATATGTGAGGAAAACTCGAAGACAGTTGGGGAGAAAGATTTTAGAACATGTAGGCTCAATACATAATAAACAGGACACCGCCATATATCATGACATATCAGAAGACATCATGGTAGCAAACAGAGCTTTCTGTTTTTTCAGGGGATCGATCATATCTCACAAAATGCCAAAAAGGGCCATTGGGATAAAATGCTTCTGCAAAAAGACTCCAAAATGGCCTGAACAAAGGTTTTGTCTACACACCCTTTCTGTAACATCACTATACAGCCCAGGTTTTAATGTATCTTGTGTTTTCACTATATCATTGTCATTTTTTAATCTTCTGTTTTCTCTTGAGGATATTTCTCATTTTCTGAGAACTCGACCATACTGTTTCCTTGCAGGGAACCCCTTGTCAGGGGTAATACATAAATTACTGTGCATTATATTCTATATGACAATAGGACATATTACAAACTCAGAAAATTCATAAAACTAAAATATATACAAAAAAATAAATATAAATAATAACAAACTTCGTATGATTTTGAAATATTAGTATTTTTTATTTCAACACAAATTATAAAGTGGCACATTATAGTGTAAAATTTTTAGATATTCTGGTGTTGTACCGTATTTAGCATCCTACATGCTTTATTGATTTCTCTGAACTCTGCGTCTCTGGCTTTCTATAGCAAGCAGATACTAGAAAGCGGCCATCTGAGACGCAGTATGCCCACCCCAGAAGAAGCTGTTTCTAAAGCTAAACGTACATCGGATTAATGACGTCACAGTTTGACGTCGGTTACCCTAGTCAGCAGTCCTCACAGGGAACTCCATGGTACTCCTGGCTAACATCTGTGTAGTTAGATCGGAGCCTGTTAGAGCTCACTTGTACCGATTTGGGTGCTTTACTAGTTAGATTTCATCTACCTCCTTTCATCTACATCTCTGCCATTTCAGATACCTTTGTGTCAGCTGTCAGCTCCCGCTATCCTTACCCGAGGGTTTCCCTGTGCACAAACACTAGGACTCAGCAGGGTTCTGGGTGTGCACTCACAGGGCATCCACTTGGTCTGTCTCCTACATTTTTAGAAACATATTGAATCAGTTGTGGTCCTTGCTGATCAGTTTGTTGTAAAACCTAAGAGGGAAACAATTCACTGTCTCCTTACTAGAGATTGTATCTAAACCATGGCCCTTGAGATTAGTCCTCCCTCTGCCAAGAAAGTTTGGCAGTATATGTTTGATTAAGGGAACCCGGTCTGAAAGGGCACCTATGCAAGACCATTGTAAATCAGACAACCAGGGTTTAAAAATCTGTTCATCTGAGGGTCTCACTGTACAAACCATGCTAATAATATTTATTATATACTACACTTCAGGTGTTCAAATAGTGTGTCTTAATGAGCTCCAATTCAGCTAGTGTACTAAACTTACACACAATGATCAGCCTCTTAAATAAGTATTATCTAAGGGAAATAACTCACAGCCAATTGTAGCTATTTTAAGCAATTACAGTACCTGATCTATCTCCCTATTATGAATTACTCTGTGGTTTAAACACATTATATTGGTGTAAAAATTGATACTTTGATTATTGTGTCTTTCCAGTGCACGCATCCGCAACAGTAATTCTGATACTCTATCTGCTACATTACAATAGTGATTGAAATGCCTTGTACTGTAGCTCTTTGACCTAACTCACCATTGCTCAATTACAGTGACTATTTTGTTTATGATACAGCATTATCACTAACAAAGTGCCAGGTTTTGAGGTAGTTAATATTATTACCACAATAGTAATCATTTTGATACTATGTCCATCACATTTTGCTATATTACAATAGTGATTGATGGGTTCTATAGCTCAATGAGCCAAATTCACCAACGATCAATCAAAGTGCCCATCCTGATTATGATACGGCAGTATTACTAATTAAGCAGCATTTAGTGCGGTTGTTAACATCTTTATCAATTTTCCTCCGATCACCATCAAAGATATATGCCTTGTCCTGCTGAAGGATTTATACCAACATTTGGACGGACGAGCCTTAAGAGTTTGACCTTTTTAGTTTTAGTCATTTGTTGTGTTGTTTATTTCATGGTCATGTCCTAGACCCCCCTTATTTTATGGTAAGTCATTTCTGTAAAACGTTTTAATAAATGTTAATTATTATATACTATCAATTAACCTGCAGTTTAAGATTCTGTGGTGTGCACCATTTATAGGATGTCTTTTTGGTGTATGTCTAGAGCAGGGGTGCGCAAACTTGGGTCGTGAGATTTTCGGGGTGGGGGGGGGCTAGGTGCTTACAGAGGCCCCAAGCTCTTGCCCACAACATTTAAATTAAATGCATGGGGAGCACGCAAAGCCTCTGTAACTAACTCTTACCTGCTCTCAGCCGGTTTCTGTCGATGCGCAACACGGAGTAAAGTGCCGCAGCGGGGTCAAATGGCAAAGCAACATCACATGACATAGTGAAGTTCAATGACGCTGCCGATGCTGGAGAGAAAGTAAGAGGGTGGGAGCAAGAGACGGGAGCAGACAGCGGGGGGCGCATAGAAAAAAGTTTGCGCACACCCTGGTCTAGAGTACACTCTTGTTGTTACCAGTTACCTCCTTGCTTGCACCCACTGTCAAACTTTCTGGCATTATTACAGTAGATTGGGTGAGGTTCTCTCTATAACATTGTGTATAACTACTCTCCCAAGATTACAAATCTGCCAATGAGAAAAGGGCAGACATTTGAAAAATCCCACACAAATGCACATACAGTATACATTAAAAAGTTATCTTCAATAACTGAATGAACTATAAACTCAAATACAGGGCGCAAACTGTCAAGTCCGTTAAACGTTCTACATTAGTCTACACATAACTCCTCCAAAAAGGATTTAACTTTTTTCAGTCTCAATTATTTTTTTATTGCAGTCCCATTATATCAGCATTTGGCAGTCCCCCTCTGGAGCTAGATGTGAATCTGCCACAATATTAGATTTCTGGACATTTGTCCACCCTGCTTTGCCCTTAATATTATTTTGAGTAATGTTTTTAACTATCACTGATTTTGCTTTGTACTGTACAGTATGTGCAATATTTCATACCCGTGAGATCATTTTCTCCTAGAAAACATGCTATAATTTGCTGTTATATGTACCGGTCATGCCCTTGTCCTGTGCACGCGAGCAGAGCTGCAATGGTAACAAAACATAGTCCCCGAACACATTTCAGGATTAATATAATGACACAAGGGAAGGTTATATATCAAGAAGTGTACATTAATACCATCTGAAAATCAGATTGAAATATTCTATAATTTGGAGTCATAACTCATTTTTAGGATAGACAACATTTTTTAGGCAAACTAGGTAATGGAGTGCTATGTCTGTTACACACACAAAAAAAAGATTAAGAGGTAAATGACACAAGAACTGATAGTTTCTATCATGAATGTATGAGACCATTTTTCAAAAATTTCAGCAATTCCCTTTTTTTTAATGCAATAGGGAAAACATATGTGCAAAAATCCATTACATACTGTTTTTCAATATTGCACATTCTAAATGTTGCCTTTAAAGTCATTTTAAATGATTTTGCAGGTTAACACACTGGTCTATATTTATCACCAGGCTGCAACACTGGGGCAAACCATGTATATTCACAGTGAACAAAGAGCTGTGGACAATGGAACACAATGACCCACATTTACTAAGCAGACTTCTGTGATAAGCCACCATTTGGCACTTGTAGAGACATTACATTCCATGACTGGAGGAATCCTCAATTTTCCACTCACCCTGTGTCCATAACCCCCACACAACTCCCAGTGTTCCACTATTAGGCCTCGTCCATAGTGATCGCGATCTGTGTGGCGTGAACAGTCGACGGCTCCTCTATGAGGCCGTCAATAAGAGCGCGCGCATGAGGAAGCACGGCAGCATTGCTAAAAGACCAGATTTTTGTCTTTTGGCGCAGCGGTCGCGTCACGTGGGCGGTTCAGCCAATGAGGGCAAACCGTTTTTGTGACATCATGGCCACACCTCGACATAGGCACCGGATCACCTTTACAGCTAGCTAGCCTCTCCTCATCAGTTAGATTGTCCATCCCCTTTATTATTTTGGTAGCTCTTCTCTGCACTCTTTCTAGTTCCATAAGGTCTTTTCTAAGGTGTGGTGCCCAAAATTGTACTCCATATTCAAGGTGTGTGACGGTAGGGGTAGCCAGCCTCACAAACCCCAAAACCGGGTGTAATGGCCGCCTCTATGAGGCTCACTTTGGCCTGGGTCTTTAATATATTTTGTGTAACCTCTTCCAGAAGAGAGCTTTATCATTGTGTGATATCTGGAAGGGGGAAAATGTGTGTCTTGGGGAATGGGGACTGTATAAACGCATTTTATTCCCTGTGTTAGTATCCTCCCCATCCAGTTAGTAAGGCAGCCATGTCCATTGTGTTTCTGGTATTTCTCCATGAGCACAGCCAGTAATACACTTAGCTGGGCTACATATGGAGAAATACTGGTTCGTGACTGAGCTTGGGAGCATCTTGAGTACCTGGACAATGATGAGTGGGGAAGGGCTGTGATTCAGGTCCGAGAACTTGTTCTCAGCAGTTCAGAGCCTTGTTCTCCCAAGACGCTGAGGCGCCTAGGGCTGGCCAGGGGAACCGTTGCCGGCTCTCAGCCCTGTAGGCATGATTCCCATTGGAAACAAAAGAAAACAGCGCACAACGCCAAATAGTGAAGCAAATTCAACAATATATTATAGAATTAAAAAGGGGGTAATATATCTGCGTACATAAAAAAGGTTGGTAAAAGGCATGTAGTGTGTATCACACTGTTTACCACTCGGCTGTTAGCTGTAGATTCAGGTGCTTGCTTCCCTCTGCTGCTGCAGCTCAGCTGATTCTGGGGCAGGACGTCAGTCTTTTCACTCCCAAGGGGATTTCCCTTCATGCAGCCAGGTTCAGCAGCTGGTACTGGGGCTCGGTGAAAACGCTCCTGCTTCCTAGCCGATATGAAGCTGCTCCTGTACCTTGGCAGGTGTATCCTCTGCAGAGAGGTTAAAACGCAGCTTGCTGCTGTCTTCACAGCAGTGGTGGATTCAATAGGGAAGTTTGAACAGTCTTACAGAGTCTCTCACAAGTGTCCAAAACAGCACACAGGATGAAATAAAAACAGGACAGGCCAACACATAGACAAAGGCCAATGTAAGCAGATATAAGGCAATAGAATGTTACATCCAACTAGTTTCGTAGAATTAACTACTTCTTCAGGGAAGCAGGAGCGTTTTCACCGAGCCCCAGTACCAGCTGCTGAACCTGGCTGCATGAAGGGAAATCCCCTTGGGAGTGAAAAGACTGACGTCCTGCCACAGAATCAGCTGAGCTGCAGCAGCAGAGGGAAGCAAGCACCTGAATCTACAGCTAACAGCCGAGTGGTAAACAGTGTGATACACACTACATGCCTTTTACCAACCTTTTTTATGTACGCAGATATATTACCCCCTTTTTAATTCTATAATATATTGTTGAATTTGCTTCACTATTTGGCGTTGTGCGCTGTTTTCTTTTGTTTCCCTTCTCTTAGTGTGTGTGGGGTGCTGAGCCACCCCTGCGTTTACAGCTGCAGACGCCATTATCCCCAACACGGTTATGTGGCACTTATTATTTAATGTTTAACTATCTCACTGTGGGAGTTGTGGTTTAATTTTTTATACATTTTTTATCACTAAATTGATGGTATAGTCACTGCACTGTATATATTTATACATTTAAACTTTATAGGTAGTTAGGTAGTAGCGCACAGTTTTGTTTTTTGTGTTTAATGATTCCCATTGGCCAGTTTGAATTACCCATTCGCCAGTAGCTCACTCCCGGGTGGGCAGTCCAGTCTTTAAGCCGGCAACCTCCTCTGATTGGTGCCGTCATGATCTGTGTTCTGATTGGTCGGCGGCCTCTGCTCCAGCAAAAAGATAGATGACCAAGGCCTATGTAAGGAGCATTGCCAATCAGAGAACCAGATGAATCTTGGAGTTGATTCGGAGCGTGGACGGAGACGGTGACATCACGACTGGCGGGCTGTTCAAAAGTGCTAATGGTAGAATAGCACTTCGAAGCCGGAGAAGAAGGTGTTCAGGGCAAGCCTACTGATGCAGGCCTCTACAACTAGTTGATGCTAGATTCTTCCCCCACAGGCCCCAGTTAGTGAGTGTTACACTGCGATTGTGTGATTTGTATGTTTTCTGGCTTGCCAGAATAAACTACTGTGTCCTGTCTGGTGATAGTAATCCCGGTGCATGACTTTGGGCACTATTGATAAGCCTGCTGTCTAAAAGCATTCCTAAATCATTCTCCATCAAGGATTCCCCTAATTTATCCCCATTTAATTTGTACGTCGACTTTTTATTCTTGGTTCCCAAATGCATAAACTTACATTTATTTGTATTAAACCTCATCTGCCATTTACCTGTACAAGTTTCCAGTCTCTCCAAGTCCTTCTGGAGAGAAATAACATCCTGCTCTGATTCTATTACCTTACACAATTTAATGTCATCAAGCATGGAGACTTTGCTCTCTATGCCAACCTCAT
The DNA here is from genome assembly GCF_040206685.1 of Ascaphus truei. Taxonomy (NCBI): domain Eukaryota; kingdom Metazoa; phylum Chordata; class Amphibia; order Anura; family Ascaphidae; genus Ascaphus; species Ascaphus truei. Next base: position 133,151,698 of record NC_134486.1, on the reverse strand, counting down.
GGTCATTAATAAACAAGTTAAAAAGCAGGGGTCCCAGTACCAATCCCTTAGGTACTCCACTCACAACTAGCCCAACCTAAAAAAGTTAAATTTATGACAACTCTCTGTTGTCTATCCTTCAACCTGTTTTCAATCCAGTTGCATATATTTTTACTGAGTCCAATTTGCTTTATTTTGTACACTAACCTCTTGTGTGGAACAGTATCAAAAGCTTTTGTAAAATCTAAGTAGACCACATCAACTGCATTACCCTGGTCTAAATTCCTACTTACCTCCTCAAAGAAACAAATAAGGTTAGTTTGGCATGATCTATCATTCATAAATCCATGCTGACTATTACTAATAATTTTGTTTTCCATTAGGTATTCCTGAATATTATCCCGTATTAAACCTACAAGTAATTTCCCCACTATTGAAGTCAGACTTACCGGTCTGTAATTCCCCGGTTGTGATCTAGCTCCCTTTTTAAATATAGGCACCACATCTGCTTTACGCCAATCTTGTGGTACTGAGACTGTGGAAATGGAGTCATTGAATATCAAATGTAATGGTTTAGTTATTACTAAACTTAACTCCTTACATCCTTGGATGTATGCCATTGGGCCAGGTGCCTTATATACTTTAATTTGATCAAGCCGCCTATGAACTTCTTCCTCAGTTAACCAATTGTTCGTTAATATAGAGGTTATAGCTTCCTCCTGCGGCACTACTATTGAAATTGATTCTTAGTATACAAGAGGGGTACCCCCGCAACAGCGATAGATGATAGTTATTATGACAGTGCTCCCTAGGTAAATCACTGAAATGTGCACAAGGAGAAAAGGTAACCCAGTTTGGGCACTCTCTCATAAGACCTTTTCTCCTTGTGCACATGAAATTGATTCTTACCTGGTAAAAAGAATTTGTTTAATACCTCTGCTTTTTCCTTATCTCCAATAATCTGCCTGCCCATCTCACACTGAAAGGATCCTATATTTATTCATTTTTATTAAAGTTATTGCTTTCAAAGAAATTTTTAGGGTTGATCTTACATTCTATTGCAATCCTTTTTTCATTATCCCAGTATTAGCACAGCTTCTCCTACCATGAGAGGACACATCACACCTGCCACTCACCATTGAGTATTAGCACAGCCTCTTCCACCATGAGAGGACACCACCACACCATGTTGATAAGCATTAGCAGTAGCAGAGCCTGTCCCAATTAATCTATCAAGTGGAAGTGGCGGAGAGCCTCCTTTCTCCCCCGCCAAACTGATCTACAATGCATTCTTCAAGCAAGGTCTTTTCACTGCGGTGACAAAAACAATGTCAAAATGAGTGCCAAATTTCGAGCTTTTGTTTTTATTCCATTTTTTATTAACTATTTTAAACATTAGAACATTGCCATTAAAAAGGTTCACCATTCCATAAAAGCAAAACCATTAAAGCCATTATTTTAAGGGCGGGAGGGAGGCTGTTACCACCTGCCGGTCCAAGGGTATTCAGCACCTGTGGTGAACCTTCAGTCCCTCTCTTTCGCACCCCCAGCCTTCTTTCTCATCTCCTTGTCTTACTTCACATCCTCCTCCTCTTATCTCATTTCTCCTTCCTCTTCCACTTCTCTCACCCCCTCTTCTCTCTCAATTAATGCCTACTAGTGGTCAGCAGAAGACACACGCTGGCAGGAGCGGTGGCAGAGACAGACGGTGGGCACCGAGCAGGGTGGCAGCAGAGATGGGTGGTGATGGGAGAGGAGAACAGAGGTCAGCAGTAAAGACAGGCGGTGGCAGGAGAGAAAGGCAGAGGACAGCGGGAGCGGTGCAGGGCAACAGTGGAGGTGGACACCACCACCGTCTCTACCTCCACTGCCCATCTCTACCGCCGCCCTGCTCCGTGCCCACCACCGGTCGTCCGTCTTTCTCCTCCACTCCCATTGCAGCCAAAATGTGCCGCCCTGTCTAAGACGCCTAGTGGTTGCACCAGCCTAGCAAGTGTGGGACGGTGAGTCTAGGCAGAAGACCGCTTAGTAAATATGGACCATTATGCCTCACAAATCCCTACCTAACTGACTTTAGAAGTAACCCAGCATAATACAGTATCAGTTAAAATAACAAAGACTTCTCCGTAGAGTTGAGCACTAAAAGTAGAACCAGTTTATTGCACTACAACATAACTCTCCAGAATGATCAGTGCTACAAGGGGATTTACTATTTATTGCTTTGTAGTGTGTTGCAGAAACCTCTACCAAAGAAGTAAATGCATTATATTTTCGTATATAAAGTAACAAGAAGATGAATAGCATGAACCGGATTGCATTGGTCCAGATTATATTCATGGGAAGTTCGCAGTCTTGACACTAATTCTTTCTAAACCTCTGCTCCCCTATGGCTTTTTCTGCACTTGTTTCGTGCACCTCTAGCTTTTATTCTGGAGTTTTGGATTTGGATTTTCCAAAACAAACTGTTTTTAAACACCGACAAGACTGTAACAATGGTATTTGAGACCAAGGCTACATTTTTAAAGCTTCCAATGACTGAATTCCAGATCAGAACCAATGCTAATACCACACTAACTCCTGTTACTAGTTTTAAATACTTGGGCATACGGTTTTACGCCCATTTAACATTTGGGATGCACATTGATACCCTGACATCCAGAACCTATGCCAAACTAGGTGTACTTTACAGGAACAAATCCTCCCTAAGTCTCCTGGTCAGAAAGCATATCGCACAGCAGATGCTAATGTCAATTATCGACTATGGGGACATAGTATACGGCTCGGCACCCCAAACCCACCTTAGCAAACTTGATACCCTCTACAATTCAATACGCCGTTTTGTTCTCCAATTCAACTACAACACACATCACTGCGAAAAGCTCAAAGAACTAGATTGGTCATCACTTGAGTCTAGGCGCAAAGTTCATCTTTCCTGTATTGCCTTCCTATACTTTCTGGGCAAGCTACTCGTCTATCTGAACAAGCTCCTCACCCCTACCACATGCAGCACTTATAATCTGAGATCTGACTCGAAAAGACTGTTCATGGTCCCAAGGTTCAGCAAAGTATCCGGCCGCTCCTCCTTCTGTTACCGTGCACCTCAAAACTGGAACCACCACCTGGAGACTCACACATCCACCACCAGTTTACGTTCTTTCAAAACTAAGGCTTTCTCACATTTTAATCTGGTCTGTAACTGTTACATACGCCTATAATATATATTATCTGTAACTGTGCATGCAATGTCTTGTATATAATGTATACCCTGTTCACTTATGTAACTATGTATTTGTAACCGTGTATTATTTGTCATCTTAACTCTATGCCCAGGACATACTTGAAAACGAGAGGTAACTCTCAATGTATTACTTCCTGGTAAAATATTTTTTAATAAAATAAAATTCTCCAGAAACTGAAATATTGTGTCTGATTCAATTAGAACTGCAGCTTATACTACAAGAGATTTGTAGCTCCTGTTCTGTTACATGGAAGTTAAACCATTCTAAAGCATATTACATGTAACTCCCATTTTATCCCCTATGGCCCATATATACAGTACTAAGCAGTCTTCTGCAATAAGACACCATCGTGGAAGTCACCTTTCAGCTCTTTTATGATAAGTTGTCTTCAAGCCCCAGGTGTCTTACAGCAGAAGATGGCTTAGTAGATGTTTTATTAACTAGGGCTCTTAGCTACCATACAGCACTGATATGAAAATGCTTTGAAAATGACAAAATAACACTTTCTCTCCATGAACGTCCCTCATTACAAAAATAAATCCCTAGAGTAAAACAATTCTGTTCCATTTGAACAAAAATGTATTCAACTTATTTGCTTACAAATATATTGTTAGGATGTAAAGTTATTTAAATATCTAGCCTAGGGTATACTGAACGATACAGAAAAAAAGGCACTAAAACAATTATAACTATGAAAAAGTTTACCGTTAACAGAGCAGAGAAAATACATTTTATGAGATTGCTGAGGGCATCAGAGGAATAAAAAAATCATCTCAGAAGCAGTGGGCATGGTATGAAGATGAAGATCGAGAAGCTTCTCTATCCAGTTAACTAGCTAACTTATTGGAGGATTATTGGCTTAATTTACTAAGTCATTTACGTCAATGGGCCTAAAGATTTCTTCCAGTGCCAGCAAAGATTGCTTAGAAAAAAAGGGAATATATTTATTTGTAGATACCGGACTCTACTGAATATGCAATATGCAAGATACAAGGGCAACTGAGTAACTTTTTCTTAAAATCATTATTGGATTGGATTAGTAGCAAATGCTCCCGACCATTACTTCTTACCACAGAGCAGTCATGTACTCATAAAAATCAGCATCGCAGTACTGTAGAAAGTCTGTATTTTGACGAGGCTATCAATCAGTGTTTATACAAAGTATCATTATACAGCACACTCGTTTTTTATGAAAAAATAAATAAACCCACCATAGCCAACATGAAATGTTGTTTCAGAGCTAAATCATTTCCACTATCTCCCCAGGCAGCCCCAAAAAAGGGTGTCAACAGTGGCATGTTTTTACAATAACTACAAATCCTTTTATGTCTTTAATTGCTTCCACAATAAATTATTCAAACAAAAAAAATCCCCAGCAGTGGAATGAACATGATACGAAAATGTAAACTGGCTTTGTAATACTTTGAAACAGCAAAATGCATAGAAAGCAGAGCTGTGGAAATTACAACCAGCCATCAATTTATGCTTTAAGCTGTAAATAACATCTCTTTAGGTTTAGGTCTTCATTTGTTGCAGGAGTATTTCAAATCATACTGTATATGCTGATCATGTTACCAAAGTCTTTTGGCTGCAAAGCTGGACCAACTCCCCCACCCCCTCTCCCTACCCCTACCCCCCATATACATGAAATTATTAAAGAAAAATCAGAATGGAAGTTATAGGATTTTTTTTTCCTTTGACATACAGCTGAACCCCGTTATAACGCAGTGTTCGGGGTCCACATAATGAGACCGTGTTATAACAGGGATCACGAAATGGCCGTCGTGATCAGGGGTTCTGTGAGGACTTACCTGACATCTTCAGCTCTCTCCTCTCCCTGCTTCATCAGGCTGCGTCCACGTGTGCGGCGCTCTCCCAAACTTGGTGCTTGGGTAGACAGTCAATTTTACTTTCGAATCAGGACAGGTGTTCAATTCCTGCATGGTATGGTATAATTTTCTTATTTTATATAATACACATGCAGGAATTGAACCCATAATCTTTCATATGCTAGTGCAATCCTCTAACTGCTACATCACCATGATTCAATGGTTCAATTCCCAGTGTCTGCTCCTTGTGACCTTGGACAAGTCACTTTATCTCCTTGTGCCTCAGGCACAAAAATCATAGTTTGTAAACTCATCCGGGCTGCGTCCCACATACTGTACTGTAATTGTGAACCGCTTTGATTCTGATTGGGAGAAAAGCGCTATATGAAATAAAGTTAGTTTTATTCTGGGTGAGTTAAGGTCTCATACCTAACTGAGAAAATATTTCATCAAAATATTACACTACAGGACTATTTTTAAATAAGTATGTGATTAGGATGGAAAAGTAAAATTAAATGAAGGCCTTTTGTACAGAAACAATGGAACAGCATTTTCAAGCGCTCATATAACTTTATGAAAGTCATCTTGTCCACAGGAAAAAATGATACAGTACATGTACAATAATTTCCCTTACACAAGACATTTATTTTTCTAACTACATTTATTCACAATACCACAGGGATCCATATAAACATGTTTTCTGGCTCTAACGAAATGAAATAACAGAACTTAGAAAATGCAAATAAACACATGGAACGGTTTCTAACATTATTTGTTGGAACTGGTGAATAGTTTGACACGTAAATGGCACTGGATGTCTGATGGAAATGATAAAGAGCAATAAAGTAATATTTGAACATTAGACTGAGTTATAATCTCCAGACAGTTATTTCAAGGAATTTATAATGTACAAAAGGGCGGAAATGAGGTTTGTATTGGCTGTGATTCAACATCTATATCTTAATTCATTCCTGCAACCTTCCCTTAGCGTGAATCACAATGAAATTCCCAGGGGCAGCCCTACTCGGGAAGGAACATTTTATACCACACATGAAGTTTATAGGGTTATTTAACCTTTTCAGTTCAGTCTGGCAAAGCATCACCCTTTGTGAAATGTAACAAAGATAAGAGCTCGGGTAAAGTACAAAGCAGTTCTTACATAAAAATGAGAGTTCACTCGTGAGTTCATCTGAATGGCCATTAAAAGGATATATGGCTTTATCTAATTTGGCCATAGACAGAGGATGAGACACGCACTCAATATCAATGGTAATAGAGGTGGGGTACTTAGCTGCCGGTGCGCTGGTCCTGGGGAGCTCCTGTAGTCCCAAATGTTCCAGTACAGAGAAGAAGAAGCAGGCACACGGTCTTACTCAAAAGGAGGTATAATATGCCATAAAGTCCAACGTTTTGGCAGTCAAATACTGCCTTTCTCAAGGTGAAGGCAAAGGCAGTATTTGACTGCCGAAACGTTGGACTTTATGGCATATTAAACCTCCTTTTGAGTAAGACCGTGTGCCTGCTTCTTCTCTTTATCTAATTTGGCGCCATAAGCCAGGGGAGCACAAACTTTTGTTACTGCACCCCCCTGCCTTGCCTCCCCCGGTGCCCGCGCCCCCCAACCCCCTTACCTTTGTGTGACGTCACGCCACTTGACCCCGCGATCATGCGATCCCCCGGCATTTAATTTAAATGCCTTGGGGAAGAGCGCGGGGCTTCTGCAACCGCCGTGCCCCCCCGAAAAAATCTAATGCGCCCCTCAGTTTGCGCACCCCTGCCATAAGCCACAACAATGCACTACAGAACAATGCATTACAGAAGACTGGTACTGAAGAGATTAACCTATAAAGCATAAATGGATTACTATACCAATGTTGCATATCGTCAGCATACTGGTAAGTATTCTAGACAGAAATAAAAAATAGAAAGAGATACCCCATAAACTGGCTAAAAAACAAACTCTATGTATTATAGGAGCTACTGGAGATAAAAAAAAAATTTAAACAGGAAAAAGTCCAAAAGCGATCACTTTTCCACAGCGAAAATCCACTGCAAAAAATTAATCGAAAATCACTTAAAGCCATTTGTTGAACAGAGAAAATAACTATCAACATCAATAGACTTATTAATAACCGGAGAAGCTGGAGACATCAATATCTCTTCCTCATTGTGGATTGGGGTAGTGTGTCTGTACCTATCTCATCCTCATCATCATCTTCCTCTTCAGTCACTGTGATGAAGGCCTAACCAATGATATTCCATATACCCACGTTGTAAGCCTCTTCTCCACGTTGCTCCAACAAATTTTCTAATTTAATTCTCCTATCTTACTTTTGGTCGTTGTCTTTATAATTTGATGTCCCTTGGAATCTAGTCAACTACCATCTTTGTCTAATCATTGTCATTTCTTCTTGATATAGATATATATCAAAAAAGGAAAAACAACCAGCACTTTATTTGGAATAATGAGTGTATATTCAATGGATATTATAAATAGATTGAGCACAGTGTGTAGAGAGAACAAATGCCTGAATGCACTGTAAAAAAAAATGCAGCTCAAAAAACGATTTTCCAAATCGAAAAATAAAAATAAACCAAGAAAAAAAGAGCGCAAATGACTAATAATAAATGGACTATTTAAACAATTTATTTTACTAGATAATAAAAGCCCCTAATTAGATGAACACATTTAGATATATGAATAACAAGGACATGATAAGATAAAAACAATAATGATTAAAAAAAACAAAAAGACCCATCATAAGCTGATATTCAGAAAGGATAACCTGTATATAACAGACACACAATATTAATGGGGACTAACTCAATGAGGGGAGACAGGACAGATGGTAATGTGATATAATGTTCACTAAATAGGTCCATGGAGGAGTGAAAACGGAGATATTGGCAAGGTGAAACCAAATGTGCATAGAAAATGCTTCAGTGTAATAATCTCACCAAAATTAGCTCATGAGCAGTGGCATCAGGGAATCCGTTAGCTGAGCCTCCTCTTACAAGAAAACCACAATTATGCCAATCCGGAAAGAGACCTGTAGCAGCTTAACTTGCTCCAAAGCGATAACGATGCCCCGATAGCAGGGAGAGGGTGTGAGTGAAGAGGGGGGTGACCGCATGACCAAACACCCCAGTCTGTCGGCGCACTTGATCAGAGCGTGGACTCTGTACTCCCTTGAGCCCCAAAGTGATAATGGTGCCCGATGGAAGGGAGAGGGGGTGAATGAAGGGGGGGGGGATGACCGCACGGCCATCAGCTTATGATGGGTCTTTTTGTTTTTTAATCATTATTGTTTTTATCTTATCATAGCCATGTTATTAATCTATCTCAATTTGTTCATCTAATTAGGGGCTTTTATTATCTAGTAAAATTAATTGTTTAAATAGTCCATTTAATATTGGTCATTTGCTCACTCCACAGGGGGAGGAAAGAGACACACCCTCTTTTGGGAGAGAGACATTATATATACCCTGGGGTTGGGCTTGTAACCCTGCCCCATAACAGGGCAGGTCTGATACTGAGAGGTCATCACAATCCACCATGTGACCCAGCCAGTACTTCCCCCATGCTGACACTATCTGGCTGTTGCTAGGCCCGCCCTTGGATACACTTAATGCGTCTAAGGCTGCAATAGCACACTAGGCCTCCGGGAGGAATTAACCCATCCACTGCCTGTACCTAACAGGACTTACTAGGCCCAGGGAAATAGGTAGCAGCCGGAGGCTAGGCTACAATCTCCCCTTGGTGAAATTCTAATGCCCGTGCTTGGAGTACAGTATGCATAACATCACATAGCTGGAACCTGTATTTAGTGTGAGTGGTACTTGGGCTACCTCAGTAGTAGTCGGCATCTTTACCATATTGCCCTGACTATCAAGTAACTTAATGGAGTAGCATCTCCTTCTCCCAGACCCAGAGATATACTCATCTCTGTCTAGATGAACATTGCGACCCACTACCCATAGCTAGAGTAGTTGTTTTGTTGTGAAAATCCCAGAACTTGGAGCCCCTAGTAGTGTTAGCTAGATGGGCTATTATAGCTCCCTCCACCCACTCCCTCCTGTGTTCCAAGGCACTCCTCATAAGATTCTCTGGGAGATAAGGATACTCATACCCCATCTTGCAGAACCTCATCAATAGAACTCTCTCCGCTCTGCTAAACTTCAGGAGGACCTTTTCTCTGGCTGTGCCGGGTAACACCCAAAATATGGACCCTTCCCATAATGGTGTTTCTATGCATTCTTCTTTGATTGGAAATGTACTGAGCACTGACCCTGACAAGCTATTCTTATCTGACCTCATCTGTAGTGGTTCTGACTGAGATTCATCCTCCTGTTCCACCCGATCCCCCCAATGGCACAGCTTTCCAGACAGCTTGTACAGATATAACTCGGCAAGACAGACATGTTATCACATTCCACATTTCTGCTTGGGGCCACAGGACTCACCAGGGACAAAGGTCTAGGAGTCAGGGGTCTTATACTAGGACCTGGGTTGGTAGTGGAAGGCGGGACAGTGCGTCCACTACTCACAGTTGTACCCGGCTAGGGGGTGCTGTTTGTGCTGATGTACTGGATCCCCTATCTCTCCTGCAGAGGTCTGCATCGTTGTTCCTGTTACCTGCTGCAATCTCCTGCTCCCAGTGGTCTCCACTATCCACAGCTGTACCCGGCTAGGGGGTGCTGTTTTGTGCTGACGCACTGGATTCCCTGTTCCTGTTCCTGTCTTCGTTGGAGCACCTTCGCCCAAGCGTCCTGTTGCCAAGCCCCAGCATGGATATCGTTTACCCAGCCTTCTCCTATCCTGACCCCGGCTTGTCCACGGATTATCCTGCCTTCTCCAATCTCGACCCTGCTACGTACGACCATGGAATTCGCAACCCGGATCAGGCTTCGTGGTCTAAGGTCGGTGTATATCTATCCCCACCTCAGCCCCGTGGACCGGTCCAGGTTTGTGGTGAGCACGTACGTTACATCATGTTGGGATTAGGCCAGTACATCTCCTCTGGTTTAGGCCGCAAGAAGGGCACACGACAGATCGGGCAACTCCCCATCTCCTGGAGCTGTCCATCTGGATGGTTACATAGAGGGCAAACTCCCAGCAAGAGAGTTCCATCTTTGTCCTTGATCACCAGGACTCCACCGGTAAGCTCATACACATGATCGATTTCTTCCATAGTGGAGCAAGTAAGGCAGCTCTGCATACACAACTGTAGCTGTTGAAGTACACGTGCATCTGGCTCCTCACATCCTGTTTGCTCCATTTAGGCACACCCAGCTTCTCCTCCTGGTGAACTCCATCGTCCAATCCCGGAGCAAGAAAAAGTTGGGGTTTCGTCAGTTTGCGCCGATTCTGCAAACTGAATGTCAGCCAAAGCTTGCAACTGCATGCACTTTTGCAAAAAGAACCATGCGGCTTCCCGGGAGTGGCGGGAATCGCCTTTTTGTTGGTAGTACAATGCCATGCGGCTCCCAGTTCTCTGAAACCGCCATTTTGTAATCACACACTGCTATATGTATTTTCTCTGTAGGGAAGCATCCCCTGCAGGCAAAACCCCTGTAAAGCACATTACACTTGTGACAAACAGTCCAGTTCTCTGCGATATTTTGTACTTGAAACTTGCTACTAGTAAAGTGGTAACTCCTCAAACGGAAAGTCCTGGGCAACCTTGACCTACAATCATGATACCCCATTCCTCGGACGATACCTATCATTACTCTTATTCTACCCCGTCTGAACCCCGACACCCTAGTCTCCTTCAGGGGCTCCTGGCCCGCGGCAAATAGACACCCCTTCCCTATGTTCCAGCCCGCAGGGTGACTTAGAACAGGACCAGTAGCTTCTTGTCCCAACCAAAACATCCTTTAGGGCAGTACAGGCTGCACTTCTTGGTAGAAATGATAATCCCCTTGACACCACACCTGTCTCCCTCACGTCCTTCAGTACTGGAGCTGAAAATGCACTTTCTTTCTATGGTACCAGCTTCTGCTGGTAAACCTGTCCTGTGAGCATGGATCGCAGCAGGGCCTCCATTTGTAGCCCTTTACCCCCACCCTAAGTGAGATCTGGTCTGCTACTAATGTCTTTGATGTAAGATGGTGCATACCTGTGAGGTAAAAGGAGGGCTGAGCACTTCCGCGACGGTGTGGGGATTCTCAGGACAGGTTTACAGGGTACCTTTGTTCATGGTTGCAGCGCCTCCAGTCAGCGAGGATCCTCTGGGATAGTAGAATGGTCTAGACTGACACATTTTCTTTAGCCGGGTTAGCCCAAAACAGTGAATCACACTGAACTCAGCATTAGATCCATTGTGCGTTTTGTCTGTTGTTTTAACACCCATTATTTTAGTATGTTGTATTCAATAAATTATTTTTAACATTACAATTGATCAATCAGAGTGTGAGATTGAGTGCCATACTTGGGTTACTGTTCTCTACACTACTATAATACATACCTACCCAAGAGCACCGCCCACATATTAGTTTTAGCAGTAGTGGGGGCTCCCCCAAAGTTCTCTAGCCATAACAGGGCAGGTCTGATACTGACAGATCATCACAATCCAGCATGTGACCCAGCCAGTACCTCCCCCAGGCTGACACTCTCTGGCTGTTGCTTGGCCCACCCTTGGATACACTAACTGCATCTTAGGCTGCAATAGCACACTAGGCCTTCTGGAGGAATTAACCCATCCACTGCTTGTACCTAACAGGACTTACACTTGTAGGGCCCGGGCAATTGGTAACGGCCGGAGGCTAGGCTACACATATATATATATATATATATATATATATATATATATATATATATATATATAAATATATATCATTCATTCATTTTTTGCAATAGATGCATCAATAAAAGTGCTTGATAAGTGTGTTAGCTTTTGGACATCCACGCCAATAGTGTCAGAAGAACTTACAATATAAGCAGCATTGTATCAAACAGGGATAAAAATATTAAATGTGGGTTACATGTTTCAGTATTCCAGCTTCAGCAGTTTTGCAAACGTGGGACTCTGGTAAATGACATCTAAAAATGAAAAACATGTACTGTATGTGTATGTGTATGCGCATGTGTATTTTTGCACAGCATAATTGACCATTGTATCCTAAAATATCCCAACAAGACATACGTAGATTAACATTCTTTCAGACAAAACACATTTCATTATACTGGATATCTTAAAAGTCTGTAAAAGAAAACTACTTTCCTTGTTTGCCTAATTAGCATACACCTAATTTTGCCTTTACATTCTGCTGATAGTATAGTGCATAAGTGAGACAAACTGCAGATACAGTATACAATGATTGTGCTTTGCAAACACAATAAAATGAAACTTGCCAAAGGCATTATTTTTGTTGAATGGAGCTGGAGAGAGGGTAGAATTACATTTCCATATTGCACTTGTCTAGATCAGGTCACAAAGGCCTTTTCAATCAATGTATGTGCATACGTTCAAAAGCAGCGAAATGATGATAAATTGCACAAATCTTATCATCCTAGAACGGAGATGTCACATTCATCGAAAAACCTAAATTGCAAAAAGAAGGATACATTCATATCAATGCAGGTCGTCATCAAATGACTAATGACAAGCAGCTAAATTGCTGCAGTTCATAGAGAGTATGTCCATTTAATCAATTTGCAGCCATTAGGTTGCATCAGTGCAAGAGCAGTGTTAAGATAGCAAAGTGCATTGGTGCGTACACTATCCAAGGACATCCATGTCATACCCACCAAGTAAAAAGATGAAACTGCAGCAAAAGGACGCACTTTCGTATGAGTGGAATCAATTGCCCTAAAATTGTATGAGGACATTGCAGAACTTTAACAAACATATAAATATATGTGTACAGTATTTAAGAAATGGACATCTTTTTCTTCCTAGTCAGATACTAGTCCCTCTCAATGTGGTCAATTAGAGAGAAATGTGGATGCAAAATTATTTTGATGGGTCCTGGGATCCCCTAAGCCATGATGTGGGGTATCGCACCCCTAAAACACCATTCAAGTCAATAGCAATTAACGTAGGATCAGGGAGCAATACCCCGCATCGCGGCTTAGTGAACCCCAGGGTATGTTATCTTCCAAGGATTTTGTTGCGCTTTTTGAAGTTGCGACTGCAGGGAACATAAAATAGGCTTTATCTACAGGCTACATGTCTGAATGTTTTTGCTTGATAGCAGATTCAGGGATATATTTATTAAGATATTCCATAAGACACCTTGAATGGGCTGTAAGAGGTCTTCCAACACTGAAAGGTGTTATACTGTATGTACTATAAAGATATGCACATTTCTTGCTTAAATTCACGAGTCAGGTGAAATTTGACATTTTATGTGGTGGTGAAATTTTGGGAAAATAACAAGCTTTGCAAAAAAACATGCGCCAAGCATTAAAAGTCAATGTGCAAATTAACGTGACCCTTTATATGCTGCCATGTACTGCCATATTCACTCATTTAAATTTGTTTTTGAATTAAGGAACTTCTGGCAATTTAAGGGTAAACCACAAAACATTTCATATACCAACTTTAAAGATATTTCCAGAATTCCAGTCATATGGTAAAAATGGGCCTCATTGCATGGATTTGTTACATGTGAAATTGGGATTTGTAATCCCTTGATTACTGCATGACAGTACTTACTGACCAAAAAGTCATGCTCTGATGCTACATAACTCTTTAAACGCATCTCCCAAAAAACTTAAAGGAAAGAGCATCTTTTTTAAACTAAAGATGGGTCCTCCATTTTTTAGATATGATCAATAGAGTCTATCTGTGAAATCACAGAATTCCCTGGTGTCTGTTTGTCTTGCAGATTATAAATATCTATTGATGGCAGCAAAGAGGAAATACAACTTGTGAGCCCATTCACATGTCTCAGACACACAACCCTGCCTTTCCCCATTACCTCATCACATACAATGCTTCCACTGCAGCCAGGGATTCTGGGTAATGACATGCAAATGAGCGCACAGTGTGTCACGTTTTGTTTCCTGTCCATTTTAACATGGACCCCTATAAGCTTATGCCTGCTGTATTACACATCTTTTCAGCAAAGCCTGGGTTACAGAAGTGCATAGCCAATAAAAACAACTCACAGACAGCTGTTTCAACCTTTTCTGTGTCATCAGTGTGATGTTGGTTATTGAGTTTGCAATGTTAAGCTGCCAGTGGTTACAACCAGACCCAAAATAAGTTATAAGTAATAAAAGTTTTTTGGGCAGAAACTGAGGTGTGTGGTGCTAATTTTGGGGAAGTTCCTGAGGTCCAGAGTAGTTTGGAGAGAGTTATCCTCACATAGAATTTGTGGTTCCCCTTTTTCAACCTTGAGTAGAGTTTTTCCCAACAAAATCCTGCAGTTTTTCTGGGGTAAAGTGTTTACACCCATGGACATTTAATATAACTGCCGTAGGTGGTGGTTTCTATGGGAAAGTCGTAGAAAGTTAAACGTCAGAGATAGATCAACGCTACGGCAATAGGAGCCAAATTATGACAGAGACTTTATCTGCACTTCAAATCCAAACCTCTCATAGTTTCTTTAACTATTAGAAAGTCCTATTTTATGACTCGGTTGTAAATGTTGCCTGTACTAAGAAATCCTTACTATAGTCACTTAATAAAAAAGGTTTTTCTAAAAAATAAAAAATAAAAAGTGGAAAGTGTAAATGGGAAGCATTTTAGCTGTAAACAAGGTTGATGAATTGTGCCCATTGACTCACTGAAATTGTAGCTGCAATATTTCATGTAGACACTGACACTTACATTCACATAACCGGAAAATCGGTTCAAGCTAGACCTAGACTACCACTTTGCCAAGAGAAACGTTGTTGAAGCTGACATCAGCAGACGCTGTGTAATGTTGCATCGAAACCACAATTCATCACACCCTCCAACATGTAATCCAGAGTTGACCCTGAGCTGCCACACCACTGGCGCCAATCCAACACCACAGGCTGGGCACCAATACAATGTTTCTTTGCAAATACAAACTCCAAGCTGTCATATACCTCCTGCGTGGGCAACATTACGCAAAACACATAATAAATCAAGTGTGGAGAAAAGTAGATGGTCAGGCGGCCTCTATGTCTGGCCATTATGCTGATCAGAGGTTCTTTCATCTTAATTTGGCAAGAGTTTCTCTTGTACTATCCTGAGAAACTGCACAAAGAGGAGCATTTATTTGAATCATGCACAAATAGAATTATGTAAATCAAAAGACTTTATGTAGAGATGCTTAACCCTTTTGTCAAAGGAACCTGCTAGCATTGAGTGGAACTGTATTAAAAACTCTGCCGGCAGCGAAAGATTTAATGGAGATTGTGTATAAGTCTGTTAATCATTATTATTATCGTTTATTTGTAAAGCGCCAACATATTCCACAGCGCAGTACTGTGGGGGTACAGAGTTATGTGTATTACATAAACGGAGTTTCATAAAAATGGGGAAGGACATATACAAAGAGGTAATGAAGGCCTTGCTCGTTATGAGAGCTTACAGTCTAGATGGAATAAGAGACAATGTTTAAACAAGAAGGTAAAGGGGCTGATCATTGTAGGATGGAGTGTATCTCAGGTTGGAATATGGCCCATTCTGACAGCTGATTCCATTACGTTTTGTGGAAGGGGGGGGGGTGTTACAAAGGGTGGAGATTGGTTAGGGTACAATACTTGTATTCGCCCATTTAAAAATGTAACAAACTGATACAAGTATACCTTTTCTTATGTGTTCTTTCCCACTTATTTGTAACTAGCAGATATACCCAGCGTTGCCCGGGAGAGGAAGGCAGGGGGCATGAAGTGGAAGGGCGGGGGGGAGGGGCGTCGAAGGGCGGGGGGGGGGGCAAGGGGCGTAGAAGGGTGGGGAGGGCAAAGGGCAGGGGGCAAAGGGCAGGGAGGGGCGGCAAAGTGCAGGGAGGGACGGGGGGGCAAAGGGCAGGGAGGGGCGGGGGGGCAAAGGGCATGGAGGGGCGGGGGGGCAAAGAGCATGGAGGGGTGGGGGGGCAAAGGGCAGGGAGGGGGAGCAGGGAGTGCAGGGGGGGCAGGGAGGGGCGGGGGGGGTTGCAGGGAGGAGCAGGTTGGGGCAAAGGGCAGGGAGGGGCAAAGGGCTGGGAGGCCAGGGGGCAAAGTGCTGGGGGGGCAGGGGGAGGGAAAGCAGGGGGCAAAGGGCAGGAGGGCAGGGGGCAAAGGGCAGGAGGGTAGGGGGCAAAGGGCAGGGGGAGGGAGGGCAGGGGACAAAGGGCAGGGGGAGGGAGGGCAGGGGGCAAAGGGCAGGGGGGGCAGGGGGCAAAGGGCAGGGGGAGGGAGGGCAGGGGGCAAAGGGCAGGGGGAGGGAGGGCAGGGGGCCATGGGCAGGGGGATGGAGGGCAGGGGGCAAAGGGCAGGGGGAGGGAGGGCAGGGGGCAAAGGGCAGGGGGAGGGAGGGCAGGGGGCAAAGGGCAGGGGGCAAAGGGAAGGGGGCAAAGGGCTGGGGGGGCAGGGGGCAAAGGGCTGGGGGGCAGGGGGAGGAGGGGCAGGTGGAGGGTGGCAGGGGACAAAGGGCAGGGGGAGGGAGGGAGGGGGGCAAAGGGCAGGGGGAGGAAGGGCAGGGGGCAAAGGGCAGGGGGAGGGAGGGCAGGGGGCAAAGGCCAGGGGGAGGGAGGGCAGGGGGCAAAGGCCAGGGGGAGGGAGGGCAGGGGGCAAAGGGCAGGGGAGGGCAGGGGGCAAAGGGCAGGGGGAGGGGGGGCAAAGGGCAGGGGGAAAGGGCACGGGGAGGGAGGGCAGGGGGCAAAGGGCAGGGGGAGGGAGGGCAGGGGGCAAAGGGCAGGGAGGGCAGGGGGGCAGGGGGCAAGGGGCAGGTGGGCAGGGAGGGTAGGGGGGCAGGGAGGGTAGGGGAGCAGGGAGGGTAGGGGGGGCAAAGGGCAGGGGGAGTCAGGGGCGCGTTTAATAACCCATTCCCCTGCGTTTCCTCACCTTGCACACGGCCGCCCTCCTGTTCGTCCGGGTACCGGCCGCCCTCCTCCTCCACCTAGGGCTCCTCAGCGGAGAGGCTGAGACGCTCTGGTGAGGAGGTGCTGTGCCTTTCGCGGGGAGAGGCGGAGACAGCCGGAGGAGCGGCCTCTGGGACAGGGAGCGGCCTGTGTGAGGGGAGAGCCGCAGAGAGCGTGCTCTGTGTGTGTGGGTGGGGGGGGGGGATAAGCGGGCGGGGGTAAATGGGGGGGGTGAGCGGGGGGGAGGGGGGAAGAGGGAGGTGAGCAGGCGGGGGGGGGGAGAGCAGGTGGGGGGTGAGGGAGAGCGCCGGGTGAGGGAGTGGCCTATGAGTGGTGAGAGCCGTGGGGAGCGCTCTCGGGGATGGTCAGCTGGGGGAGCGGCCTATGTGAGGGGAGAGCCGCAGAGAGCGTGGGGGTGTGTGTGTGGGGGTGTGTGTGTGTTTGTGTGTCTCTCCATCTGTCTCTCCTTTGGCCTGTCACTCCGCCTCAGGCCAATGAGAGGTGTGCGGGGGCGGGCGGGCCAAGGGAGCAATCTCATTGGCCTGGCCCAAGGTCCAATGGGATTGCCGCTAGGGACACAGGGAGGGACACAGGGAGACACATACAGACACGGACACATATGACGCTTTCAGAAATATATAGTAAGATACCACTTAGTGTTAATTATACTAATTTTGCTTGAAATTTGCATCATTTGTGTCAAACGTGGGAAAAAAAATATTTAGGCTACTTTGCACTTGCATGAGCATGGAACTGATATAACTAATATAACATTACAATACGCTGCTTGTAAATAATTATACTGAATATATAAAGATACTAAAAACCAATTCCCATACAGTAGGTGATCAGATCAAAACATTTCAGGTCCCTTTATCAGAAATGATTCATTGACAAAAATAGAAAGTCTAGCAAACGTCCTTATAAATTGTTTTAAATCCTATTTTTGATCACTTTTAAATATTTCAAATATCTGTCCCACAGTCATTTATGGGAATTGGATGATAAACGACTTCAAATGAATCTGAAATAACAAAACAAGAGAAGAAAGGACACTAGCTGGCAGCTTTCTTGCTTATTCTTTTTAGAGCAGTAACCTCAACAGTCTCTCTCAATGCATCTCCAGTCTTCACTGACGCACTTATAAATGTAGTCAAAGTTACAGACAGGGAAGCTGCCCCCACTATCCCAGACATCTTTCCCAATCAGTTTAATGTACAGTAGTAACATTCCCTATAAATTCAGGGTAATCTAGCAAAATTGTCCTGTTTTAAAAGGAAATTGTGATTAATTGTCAAATAACATAATGATATGATCATACTCACACTGGAAAGGTGATCCCTGTTGATCCTGGCCAACTCTAAGTGGTAGTGACCCCTCTGTGGATTGTTCCCCTAAAAGCACTTTCTGGGTGTTGGAGAAATACTTGGGCTTAATCATGAACTGCTGAGTTTGCCCGTGTTGTAGGTTCATTGTTCGTGTCTGCGACTGTAGCGGTATCATCCTGTGCAAGGCAAACAAGACAAGAAAAATTTGAAAGACAAGTTGCGAATAGCAAACGAAAAAGGAAATGAGAAATAAAATGAATTTGTAGGCTTCAGATAAAATACTTGGCAATGGCTATTTTAATATGATTTGGTAATTTGGCGAATACAAAGACATTTAATAGAGTATTGTGTATTGTTCCATCGTAAACTGAGTGATCAGCAGAAAAATGTTTTTACAGCTGTCACAAATGTTCAATGTCATGATCCAAAATGAAAAACAATAACAACATAACTGATAATCATAATTGCCTCTTCCCGCTTATTCCCAAGAAACTCTCGGTGTTGAATGATGCTGCGCATTTACGTCAGGCTCAACATCTAAAGCTCAATTTGTTACAGTTGTGCCCCAACCAATGATAACGGTCCGAGCTAAGGCTTATGCTTCACAGCTGTGTCCAGCATTTTAACCCTTTCAGAAATCCGGGACGTAGCTACTATGTCATGGCATCTGGCACTCAGGAGGCTCCATGATGTCGTAGCTACATCCAAAAATCCTGCTCGGTTCTACTAAGGCCGGACAAGATTTAAACTGATGGTTTAATGACTCCTCCCCTTCAAGTTCTGTCACTAGTGACGGAAGCGGTCACGTGACCACTACGAAGCTATCACGTGATCGAGGTGCCAGAGGCGTCGTGGCACTATGACCCGAGGCCCCTCCAGCACTCAGGAAGAAGAAGAGAAACGGCGCAACTGCGCATGTCTGAAGAAATGAGTTATAATAGCACTGTGTCCTCCAATAAAAGTTTTAGGTATTTCATTTTTAATAACTATATCAAGTTATAGCTTTTGCTCTGTTCTATTCCTACTTTTTCTTCTTTCCCCTTCCCCTCCCCATTCCCCCCCCTCCCCCTTCCCTTCCAACCTTCCTGTTTCCCCTTCCCCCCCCCCTCCCCCCCCCCTTTTTCCCCCCACCCCTTCCCCCTCCCTTTCCCCATTCTAGGTATTGGGTCCTATTGTCACACAGCATAATTTAATATCTATTAGAAAGGATATGTTTAATATGTGTCTTTATATTGACATAAGGGTTTACATATCATTATGGATTTGTAACTGTGTTTAAATCTTAAGACATAGACATAAGGAACCATTCACATCTTTGCAGTGATGAGACGAGCTTTTTAAATATTGATTTACTGTCAATACATTGCCTGATAGCATATCCTAAGTGTATGTATATATGTATGATACAGACCACATTTATTGGTGTAATGTACCAGCATGACACAGGAAAGTAACATATAAACAGGCAAGGGTAATGAACAGGTTAAATTTTAATTTGATTTTTGCGGGCTTTTGAGTGTACTTAAGCAGGCAGTCACCGCTTCTCCCCACTCCGAGACGAAGCCCTATCTGTAAGGGTGAAACGCGTAGAGGTGGAGATTGTGGTGTAGCCCTTGTGTTGTGTTGAATAAAGTTTTTTCAGAAGAACATCCAGGAGCTTCATTTCTTCAGACATGCGCAGTTGCGACGTTTCTCTTCTTCTTCCTGAACTTCGTTGACGGCGGCACGCAGTAGCTGGGGAGGAGAGCGGGTCCCAGACCAACGGTGCAGGAGAGGTAAGAGGACATCCCCCTGCACAGGTCAACTCAGTGGCCACGCATAGCTCCCTCCCATATAGCTACATTGTCTGGAGACACCCTAAGGGTGCGTCTGCCTTATAACACGGAAGCGCATGACAGTGTCACTACACCCTCCAGCACTCAAGAGGGTAAATTATCTGTTATATTTCAGGCTATTCCATGAATAGGACAAAAATAGAAGGTTGCAAGGCGATCACTGCTGCCGCCGGGGTATGAAAGAGAACACGCAATAAAAATAAAAGGTAGTTTATTGGTGCATATTACACAAAAAATCCGCTACAGAGCAAAACTCTGACGCGTTTCGTTCCTATCAGTGACCGCCTTGCAACCTTCTATTTTTGTCCTACATACCCATGGACTGGAGCACGCTGACATCCTCTTCCGGTTCACAGTTCAGTGACGTCATCGCAGACCGGAGCCCGGCGAGTCAAGACTGTGAGTTTATCTCCCTTCCCCTGCCTCCGTGAGAGGATTTCTGGGTTCGTGGTAGACACCGGGTGCAAGAGGGCAGTGGCGGAGGGTAGCAGTGTACTTAGCCTGTGGTTCCTATTGGAGACACGGAGGTATCACTGCTATTCATTCCTCCCTACCACATCTAGCCCCTACCGTGGTAGTCATAGCCATGCACTTTCTAACAGGGGTGCTATTACTGTGTTCATTATAATAGAGGAACAGTGAACGGAAGAGAATATTATGGACATTCATTTGTGATTTATGGATCTGGTTCATTTGTAGGTTTGGTCAGTTTCCATTTAGTAGCACCAGTTTTTCTAAGGAGTGATTCTAGGATTTTGTTATTCCATGAATAGGGAAATGTTGAAACAAGTAAGGACTACTGCATAATTGTTTATAAATAATTGTTAGATACTGTACACGTGTATAAATTTGAATGGGGCAAAATATTATTCGTACAAGGTTTCTGAGCAATTGGGTACAGAAGGGAGAAAGCACTTGGCTTTGCACTTCCCTGAAGAACATTGAGCAGCAGCGTAAGTTGTTTAACCCCTGTACATCCAGAGGGCCACAAATGCCTCACCCCTCTCGCAGCTTAGTGGTTAATGCAACAGACTCCAAATGGGAGTTGCCCCACAACGGATTCTGATGGGATACTGTATTGTTATTCTGTTCTCTCTTAAAATAAACAGATGATAATTTGTGACACTACAGCTGTAGTATCCATTAATTCAGAAACATTAAAACATTTTTTTTTAAATAAATATTTGTTTTATTTATCATGTCATTGTCAATGCAAAAGTAACATTGTTCTAAACCTTTTTCCTCACCTAGGTAAGAGCTCGTAATGTAGTATGCTTTGCTTGTTTCATAAAATGTATGTGCTTGTTCAACTAAATTGAAAACCCAATTGAGCAGATGCAGGGGCGAAGCTATAGCCCGGGCAAAGCCCCGGGCTCCAACTCTTGGGGGGCCCACTCAGGGCCGCTGACAGTGGGGGAGAGCCAGGACATTTGGCTCAGCTGCCTAGCCAAACGACTACAGAAGTCAGAGCCCCCTTGTTCTTCCAGGCCCCTTAACAGCCGCTTGCCGGCAGGACCTCTCCTGGCGGTGACTTAACTTCAGTGATTTTGTTTTGAGCAGGCGACGGCTGCGTCACCTGAGCACTTCAGCCAATGAGGGCAAACCGCTCACGGCCACAACTCCCTGTCTCCTCTGCTTGCCTCCTCACATGCCACTTGGCGACATCGCGAGGATGACGTCACCTGATCGCGCGCATACCCAGCCGGAGCTTATATGAACGTAGTCTACGGAGGAAGGAGGGGAGAGAGCAGGCAGCATAGGCTGAGGGAAGGAGGGGGATGTGGGGAGGGAGGGAAGAGGGGGGAGGGAGGACAGAGAGCAGGGAGAAGAGTCTGGGGGCAGAACAGAGGCAGAGAGCAATAGAGCTATGGCCACCCCTGCTCTTCATGACATCAGGGGGAGCAGTTACTATGTGCTGCTGTGGGAAGGTATGCTGTGTGTATGTCAGTATCAGTTTGCTGTGTGTGTTTTTGTGTGTCAGTTTACTGTTTGTGTTTCAGTCTGTCAGTATGTTGTCTGTGTTTGTGTGTGCATTTGTCAGTTACAGTTTGATCTGTCAGTTTGCCATTTGTGATTCAGTGTCTGTCAGTGTGTTATGTGTGCCTCAGTGTCTGTCAGAGTGCTGTGTGTGCCTCAGTGTCTGTCAGTGTGCTGTGTGTGCCTCAGTGTCTGTCAGAGTGCTGTGTGTGACTCAGTATCTGTCAGAGTGTTGTGTGTTCCTCAGTGTCTACCAGTGTGCTGGGGGGGGGGGGGTGCAGTTGGTGAAACTGGCTCCAGGTGCGAAAACACCATTACTCCCCTGCGTTTATACAGATTTACATTATCGGACGCCATTTAAAATGAAACTCTTGTGTGTGACCTTTGTCTGCAACTATAATAGACTTAGAAATTCTTTCCCATCTTCTGCATCTCATTGGGCGAACCGCTTATGTGACCCGGCCATCCCGCGACAGAAACAAATTTATTTGTCTTCAGGTAAAGCGCGTGTGGCGCTCTGCATCGTACACGCGGTCACACGCTCTATGGCCTGCCTCATAGAGGCACAGCATTTTGATCACACCGCCCACATTCACCATGGACGCGGCCTAATTTGTGTATTGTGGGGGGTACTGTATTGTAGGGGGAAAATTGTGCATGTGGGGGGGGTGGAATTGTGTGTCTATGTATGTGTGTGTGGCCAGGGGGCGAACTGGAAAATGAATGTGAGGAGGGGAGGATTGAAGGAGCTGGATTGAGTGTGGGGGCAGGAATTACTGAGTGATAATGGAGGGGTGGGGAAAGTGTGAAAGGAAAAAGTGGGAGTGAGGAATTGTGAGGGAGGGTGTGTAAGAGGGGGAAGAGAAATACAGAGGGCTGAATAGAGGCGTGAGGAGGTGTAAAAGAGGGGGGCTCACAGGGCCGCCAACACTCATAATGTGGCCCAGAATTTTTTTTGCCCAGGGGCCAGCGCATGTCTAGTTATGCCACTGAGCAGATGTATAAACCCAATGTTAAGAAAAGGCAAGAACGGTGCTATCTAGCTGAGTACTTTTCTCTTTTTTACTACTCCAATATACATGCCAAGTGTATGCAGTTTTAAATGCAAAGCTATAAAATATATAATCTTCGAAGATTGTTTCTGATCACGCTCGTTATTTAACAGAACCTAGTAAAATATGAACAGTCAACGTTATGATGGTTAGTGATGAAGATGAAAGTGATGTATGCTGACGTCAACACAAAACAGGCTCATAGCTCGTTAATTACTACATACAGCACTGGCGTGGGAGCTACATAAACAGATGCCTAAGCAATCTCCGCTTGACTAATCCCCATGTCAATGTACGTGTAAAGATTAAATGGTGCTGTAAAGGCAGTGCCTATCATACATAACATTAACAGACTAATCCCAAGTAGCCACTGGCAGACAAAAAGCATTCCTGTGCTATGCTGCTATTTTCAACACGCACTTCATCCCAGATAGAGATGTTTGAAAATTTTGCACAAATTCACAAAACTGGCACATTTGGACGTCGCCGCTCGAGAAAATTTGGTTAAATCCCAAGCATACAAATATTCACCTTGCAGTGTCTTTCTCAAAAACACATTTGCCATTTTGAATAAAGATGGAGGGAGAAAGAGATAGAGATGGAGATAGATGAAGGGAGAGCGTGCAGAGGAGAGAGGGAGGGGGGAGAGGGAGAGTGGGGAAAGGGAGCAGGGCAGGGAAAAGGGTAGAGAGAGGGGAAGGGGGAGAGAGGGTAGGGGGAGACGGGGGAGGGAGAAATTCTCTTATGACAGTTTTGTGTTTGAAATTTGTTGAAAGGGTCGAAAATAGCTGTCTGTGAGTAGGTTTACTAGCTATGCAATTCTTTAACCCAGGCTGTGCTGAAAAGCTGTGTAATATTGCAGGCATATGCTTATAGGGCCGCATGTTGACATGGGTAAGAAGCAAAGGTGACACTATGCTCATTTGCATGTCATTTCCCAGAATCTCTGGCTGCAGTGGAAGCATTGTATGTTAAGAGATAATGGTGAAAAGCAGAGTTGCAGACCTGTCTGAGACATGTGAATGTGCTCACCAGTGATATTTTTATTTGCTGTACACTAAACGGTGGAGTTTTTTTGTCACGTTTTCACCCACCATAACTTATATAATGTGAGATTGAAACCTATCCCACCTTCATATTGCAAAGCTCGTGTCAGCATATTCACACTAAGACACAAAAGGTTGTGTAGCCGGGTTCCCTTGGCTACTAATTTCTCTTGCCCCAACATTGTAAGTCCTCGTAAGGAGCGGGCAGTGTTGGGGTTAAATCCTTCATGGTCTAGCTAATGTGACTGCATCTGAGGATGTTAATTAATACAGTTCAGGATTAGCCTGGTACTACAAGGGCTATGCCTGGCAGGAGGCCGACTTACAAGCCCCTCCCCTTGGAAGGGCTGGGTTTCCTCTAAATTTAGAGTTAAGTGGTTCTGCGTGGAGGGAACACGATCAAGGCTTCTCCTGGACAGGAGTGGGCTGAACCCTTACCCTGTTAAGGGGTGAGGGAGCTGAGGAGGGTACTCTGAGGCCTCAAGCCTCAGGGATCTTCTTCAGGGAGATGGAGGAGAGACTGTATCATCAGTGATGAATGAAGTTCCAGTTATAGCCTAACCGGTGTGGTCTTTGTAAGAAAGAGTTCCCTGTGAGGACCATCCTGGCTACCCGAGGATCCTCATGGGATGGAGGTGCTGCGCTGAAGGAAGAACAACCAGCTGAAAGCCTGACCTGATGTCTCCCCACAACATCGCAGCACCCTCAGGGCTTCTGTCACACCAACAGGTGTGCACCAGCACCCGAGTACACCAAAGGTAGCTACATGATCTCCCTTAAGGGGGGGGGGGGGCGGGAAACAAGTGCTACAGTTGAAATAGCTGATTGTGAGTAGGTTTACTGGCTACGCTGAAAAGCTGTGCAATATGGCAGGCATAAGCTTACAGGGACCCATGCTAAAATGGGTGAGAAGCAAAAGGTGATAGTGGGGTCATTTCCCAGAATGCCTGGCTGCAGTGGAAGCACTGTATATTAAGCAAAAATTGTAAAGAGCATTATTATATTATTCTAATGTTGCTTAGATACTATATATATATATAGTGGTATGTACTACGTGGGCAAGACCACTCGGATGTTGAAGGAGAGGATCTGTCTCCATAGATTGGCCATCAGGAAGCCATTATCGGAAGTGGATGACTGTGATGACCAAAAACTACAACCGGTTGCAAGACATTTTAAGAAATTCAAACACAACCTTGCGACAATGAGATGCTTGCCTATCATGCAAGCTTGTGTGTCACCACGGGTGGTGATAGGGGAACACTCTTATTACAGCTGGAAGCAAGACTCATTGAGGATTTCAAGCTTGGGTGCTTTCTTTAATAACAGTGTGTTACTTATTTGGGCGGGCTGATTGCCCTTGGCTGTATGTGTTTCTTACCCCGTTCCCTACTTCCCTCCTTCCTCATTCCTTCCCTACTTGACTTATCCTTCCTCCCCCTCTATGTTCTCGCCTTTCCTTCCCTCCCTCTCTTCCTCCTGTTATTAATGTGTTTTTCACTGTCAGTGTTTTACCATGTATACATAGCTCTTTGTGGTCCATTTCATTCCCCTGGTTTTGATTAACTCAGGGTCCTTGTAGCCATTTTGTATATCCAGTGGCCTGATGATCGTATAGCGTTGTAATAATGTTCTTTTGATTAATGCCTGCAGCGATTAGGAATTCTGCTCTGATTTTATTTCTCTTTATCCTTTTTTTCACGTTTGTTTCTCACTTTCTGTCATTTCATAGTACCCATGGAGATCCCCCTGATGTCCCGGTTATTACGGCACCTTATCTCTATATGAGTGTTCCCACGGATGTGCAGTTAGATACTATATCCACCATCATGATTGCCAGGATGTGAGGGATTGATCGCGTATCTCCCCACTGTGTGAGATGCCGCGCTGCCTACTTATGTGGTGACGGGGCCGCGCATGTGCTTATAGCTGAGCCGTTGAGTCCTCTTCGATGGACCACGGCGTCACGGTCTCCAGCAGCACGGCACCATGGTTACGGAGGACGCTTTCTTCCCTCGCAGTGGCGGCCTGATGGTACTGCATACACAACTCATTGGCGGCCTGATGGTACTGCATACACAACTCTGATCCCTGTGGATCATGCAGCTGTGCTGATGACGGGCATAGTGCGACATCAGCGACTTTGGGTCTGATCATGGGACTTGATGCACGGCCAATCAGCTACTCTGGTTGAGTCATTTTGGTGGGGGTATTGGGGTATTTAAGGGATCCACTGGCCATTAGTCTCAAGCACCACCCTGAGGAAGGTCCCACGAGGACCGAAACGTTGGTCATGTTTGTGCTATGTTTATTTTTGAATACAAGTTTTCTTACTTATCCTTGATTGCTGTCTTGTGTCTGCTGGAGTGTGCTCTCTCTCTCTCTCTCTCTCTCTCTCTCTCTCTCTCTCTCTCTCTCTCTCTCTCTCTCTCTCTCATCTATATGTATTTCCCATTCAAAGGTGTGATATCTAGTGGTCTTTTGTTATTGTCGTTTTATAATGGTGAAAAGCAAAGTTGCAGACCTGTCTGAGACATGTGAATGTGCTCACAAGTGATATTTTTATTTGTAACATTTCTGTAAAATTTCTTGCATGTGAAGCAGATTTGTTAAGTCTGAGTAAGATTACACAAAATTAGATAAAAATTTTATCACAGCAGAAAATCACACACAATTTATGTATTTTACTTCTTTCTAACATCTCATATTGTTTTTCAGAGCCACTGCTGAAATTATTTACTGGCTCAAGTAGCAAAAAGTAGTGTACAGTACCTTGTTATTTTGACATTGACATGTATGTCATGTATTGACATGTATGTTTAGAAGTATGTTCTATAATGACGCCCAATACACATGTAACAGTAAAAATGTATATTATTTTTTAGGTTGAAAGGTCTTGATCCAATGTTTAAGAGGTTTCGATTTGTATTTTTTTAATCAGACACAGTACCACTAATTTTGTAAGCCATTTCAGTCACTGACTAGAGCAGTTCTATTATGCAGTCCCTTGCCAGATCCATCTAGTTACTTTTGTCTGGTGCCACGTCATGCTGCTCTCTAACCAGCTGGAGAGACTGCCCCATATTTACTAAGCAGTTTTGTTCTTTAAGATACCTTACAGTCCATTGACAACTGCTTAGAAAATATGGCCCTGTATCCATATTATGATGCTAAGACTATTGAGAGCATGTGTCTTTAAGAGGCGTTCGCAAGTCAATTACCGTTTTCCCTCAGACCCTATTGCTAGGATTCACTATGGTCGAAGGTGGGGCATTGCTCCCAATCAGGCTTTAACTGCTTTCATTGGCATGCATCGGGCGCCATGTCCCGCATCTGTAACGATGCTCATCTCAAGCAGGAAGCGGACCCGCAGGGCTCAGGTATTAAGGTATAAGAACTGACCTGAGCCGAGGGACAGAGTCCTGATAAAGTAGTGCATTGTAGGCCGAAGGTCAGGGCTGGCAGCAGAGTTGCATAGTCGATGTGGATGCAGAGGTCGAGGCAGGCTGGAGACAAGGATAGTTAAGCTACGTGAGCTGGGTCTCGTAACGTGAAAGACAATAGGTATAAATAAGCACATTGCATGAATTCAGCATGGAAACTGGAACTTTGCTCTGCAACTTCTTGCTCAGAGGGCGGTTCTTTTACAGGAAGCTGCCAGAGAAAAAGATGGATGATTCAGCCACAGAGGGCGAGCAAGAGCAAAATTCCAAGCCGGAACCTGAAAACCCGGAAATGATTTTGCCAAACCTCATAGTACCCCCCCCTCCAGAATCGATCTCCAGATAATTTAGGCGGGCTTGTCAGGGAGCCTCCGGTGGAAACTTTGAATCAAGGAGGAAGTGTGAACCACCAGCCTTCACCCAGAAATTTTCCCCTGGACCGTATCCCTTCCAAGATACTAGAGACTACCTCGAGATCTATAGGAATCCAGAATCTGGCGAATTACATACTCCTCTTCGCCCTCCACCAGAACCTGCCCTGGAAAGGTGGGAGCAGCAGAGAAGTTGTTGTGGACCACCACCTTTAATAGGGACACATGGAAGACCAGGGGAATCCTTAAGGTATTCGGAAGCTCCAATTTAAACGCAACCAGATTTACTTGTTTTGTTATCTTGCAGGGACCTATAAACTTGGGCCCGAGCTTCATGGAAGGAATCTTCAAACGGATGTTCCTGGTAGATAGCCATACGTGGTCTCCAACCAGGAACTGTGGAGCTGGCCGGCGACACTTATCCGGATGATCCTTCTGCTGAAAGGAGGCCTTAGTTAGGTTGGCATGAATCCTCTTCCACAGAGACTGTAGCTCCTGGACCTTGTTATCCACCACAGGAACTCCATAAAGAGAGACAGACGATGGGAGAGCAGAAGGATGGTACCCGTAGGCACAGAAAAACAGGGACTCCTATGTAGAATCATGTTTCAATGAATTCCGTGCAAATTCTGCCCAAGGAAGAAGATCCACCCAGTTATCCTGACTTTCAGAGACAAAGCAAATTGCTCCAATGATTGGTTGGTCCTCTCCATGAGGCCATTGGGCTGAGGATTGTATGAAGATGAGAAGTGAAGTGAGATCCCCATTGATTTGCAGAATGCTCTCCAAAATTTGGCAATAAAATGGGAGCCGGTCGAAGACTATCTCAGTCGGAATTCCATGAAGGCGAAATATCTCCTAGGTGAAAATTTCAGAACGTTCAAAGGCAGTGGGTAACTTCCTGAGTGGTACAAAATGAGCCTGTCTTGTGAAGCGGTCGACCACTACTAGAATGGTTGTCATAACCTTAGATGGTGCTAACTCAAAGATAAAGTCCATGGACAGGTGGGTCCATGGTCTGGTAGGAACCGGCAAAGGGTGAAGCAACCCACATGGCAGAGCCTGTGGTACCTTTGTTTGAGCACAGACAGCACAAGCGACTACAAAGTCTTTAATGTCCTTGCGAATATCTGGCCACCAGAAGAAGCGTTCAATAAAATCTGAGGTCTTCCTCACTTCCTCACTTGCGGATCACCAGCCACCTTGGATTGATGACCCCACTGCAAAACCTCACTAAGAAACTGGGGAGCTACAAACAACTTGGATTTATGTGAGGAAGTAGGCCTAGGATCCTCCGTCTGTGCTTGCAAAATCTGTTGGAATAGAGCAGATGACACTGCCGAAATAATTTGAGATGGTGGACTGATGGGACCATGATCCCTCTCGTCAGAGTCTTCCAAAGAAAATTGTCGTGACAGAGCATCCGCTTTGACATTTTTAGATCCTGGTCGAAAGGAGATAATGAAGTTGAAGTGTGTAAAGAAGAGAGCCCCCCTTGCCTGTCGAGTCCTGAGTCTCTTGGCACCTTCAATGTATTCCAAATTCTTATGATCCGTTAATATAGTGATGTGCTGCGTAGTACCTTCCAGAAAATGTCGTCGCTCTTGAAGAACTAATTTTACGGCAAGTAATTCCCGGTTCCCAACATCGTAATTTCTCTCGGCGGAGGACAACTTTTTAGAAAAGAATGTGCAGGGGTGTAGTCTCCCTTGAATCTCCTGCTGTTGGGATAGGATGGCCCCGGCCGCCACATCGGATGCGTCCACCTCCAGATGTGAGAGCTTCTCAAAGGACTGTACTGCTTCAGGTGTCTACTTCTTGGGATTCGCTCCCTGTTCCGTAAGTTTTTTTTTTTCTCATTATTCTTTCATTGATTTTCTAACATTGCTGGTAAACATGACAGATTTCAACACATCTTTACAATTTTCCATTATTTAAATTAAATAATTAACTCACAGAATATACAAAACATAACTTTAGCCAGACACATATTACAGACGTTAGGTTCAGATATACTGTTCTCCTGTCTTGATACCTGTTTAATCTGGTCCTTGTCTTCCTCTGTTTACCTCATCTATGACCTTGTGCAATTTGCCGCAAGAGACTCCAGGATGTGTGTGCGAAAGCCTGATATATTTGGTCTTTTTCACTCTATGGTAGGGTGTCAATATAGGGTTCCCATTTTGTAAAGAAATTATCCATTTTTTGTTCCTTATTGGTCTCCTTTTTCCATTTTAGCTAAGGTCATTAGCTGAGTGAGATATGGTTTAACCGTTTTCAAGTTTGGAGGGTCATACTTCAACCATTGCACCATTATAGACTTTCTAGCTACCAGGAGTATACTTTCAGCAATCCTTGGGATTCCTGAGTCCCCATTAACGTCTTTCCTCCCCTCCATGTTCCCAAATAAAACCGATAGAGGTTCCTTCACAGTTACCACTTTTGTCATGTCATGTATATATATTAGAACCTGGTCCCAAAAATCAGATATACATGGGCATTCCCATAGGCAGTGTTCTAGATCCGCTTTTATAAGCAGAAATTTTGGGCATTTATTTTAAATTGTAATTCCCTCCATGTCTCTGATATTATTTTCCTTGTTCTACCCAATCCTACCAGCAAAGAGTCAATCTCAGTTATTTCTGGGAAGTCCTTGTTCCTCTTAGCTGACACTTTTTGCAATTGCTTGCCATGGTCTTTATCTCGGATCCAATCATATAATTCAGAGATCGAATATGTAATATTATTTTCAGTCCTAAACCAGCCATCAAAAATGTTGTTTCTAATATCTCTTTCTTATAGTTCTCTAGGCTCTTACAGTAATGTATGATCTGCATGTAGGGGAAGTAGTGAGATGGGAATTCCTTCTTAACTCTGAGCTCTTCAAATGACATAAAGCTTTCCTGTTCTGTACCTACCAGCTGCCCTATATTTTTTTCCCCTTGGTTTCCCACGTCTTAAACATATTTTGAGATCGACCTGATTCAAATTTCATGTTACCTTGTATAGGCAGAAATGTGGATATTTTGTAGGACATCGCACACTTTTTTCTCAGTGTCTTCCACGTGGCCCATGTATCTTTTATAGTGAATTCCCTCTAATTACTAAAGGTATATTTCCCCAAGTCGTGTGTAGGATCTTTCAGCGTCATTGGGAGCACCATTTGTTCCTGCAGTTTCGTACAGGAATATATTTCTTTGTCCATTAGCCAGTCTCCCATATGCCTGGCTATGCATGCCAAATTGTATTTTCTAATGTCAGGTAAACTCACTCCACCAAGTTCCTTTGGGAGAAATAGTTTTGACATTGCAATTCTATTTCTGCCTTTGTTCCATATAAACTTATTTATTGAACTATTAATAAATGTTATGTCTGCATGGCGAACCAGGATAGGCAGCATCTGCAATGGGTATATAATCCTAGCGAAGCTGATCATCTTAACGAGTTGGCATCTACCCGCTAAGTTCAGTGGGAGGCCTTGTCAGCTTTCCAACTCTTTAATCACTTTGGTTAGGATTGATTTAAAATTGCTTGCGTACA
The DNA here is from genome assembly GCF_040206685.1 of Ascaphus truei. Taxonomy (NCBI): domain Eukaryota; kingdom Metazoa; phylum Chordata; class Amphibia; order Anura; family Ascaphidae; genus Ascaphus; species Ascaphus truei. The sequence goes on along the minus strand of NC_134486.1, from coordinate 133,120,074 downwards.
ATTTTTCTAGGTCGGGTCTATATTAATCCCCAAGTATTTGATTGGCTGTCTTGTCTTTTTAAAAGGGAGGTCTTTCTCCCACCTAACATTATTGTTGTGAGACAGCACTAGAATCTCAATTTTGGAGGCATTAACTATAAACCCCATACATTTTCCATATTCTTTATGTGTCTCATATATTTTTTTTAACCGCTGTTTCCGGATTAGAGACAAACATCAGAAGGTCATACGCATAAAGAGCCAACTTCACTTCCTTGTTTCCTATTTCAATGCCTTTATAATCTGCCATGTCCCTAAGGAACATAGCCAATGGTCCCATTGCTATGTTGAATAGCAATGGCGATAAGGGACACTCTTGCCTTGTTCCTCTATATAAATTGAATTCCTGGGAGAGTATTCCTTCTGCCATCATCCATGCATTTGGACCCTCATACATAGTTCTAATCATGTTAAGAAACATGCCCGATATTCCCATTCTTTGAAGTATATAAAATAAAATTCCCATCTAACATTATCAAAGGCTTTTTCTGCGTCTACCGAAATATTGTATATTGTTCCTATTATCTTGTGGATTTGATTTGGTCCAGTAAATGGCTCCTAATACTTTTCTTATGTTCTTCACTGAAGATCTACCCTTTACAAACCCTGTCTGATCTTTATAGATCAGACCTGGTAATAATGCAGCCAGCCTCTCTGCCACAATTTTTGAGAGAATTTTTACATCCTGTTTAATAAGGATGTGGGTCGATATGAACCTGGCACAAGAGGGTCTTTACCTTCTTTTTGTAAAATTCTGATGAATGCTGTTTTCCCGGTCTCCAAATATTTCCCTCTGTCTACTATCTCTTTGAAGGCGTTTTGCAGAGGTAGCCCTACTTCTGGTCCCAAGATCTTATAGAATTCGGCTGTAAAGCCATCAGGCCCTGGTGCCTTCCCATTTTTAAGTTTCTTTACGACAGCCTCTATTTCTTCCCTGGTAATTGGAGCATTAAGTTCTTGTTGCTCTTCATTCGTCATTTTTGGGAACTTTAATCCCTGTAAAAATTTGTTTTGAGCTACATCATCCTCCTCACTGGTAGTATACAGATTTTGATAAAAGTCCCTAAACACTGTACATATTTCTTCAGAAGCTGATGTTAGTTCACCTGAAGCTTTACACATCATAAGTATTTATTTTGGCTGTGTAGCTCGTCTAACTAGATTTCCTAATAATTTACAAGCCTTGTTACCATACTTATAAAGGTTAAGCTCACTAAATTGGAGCTTTTTTTGTTCCTTTATGTGTAGCCATATTTCGCATACATTCTTTGCTTCCATGTATTTGTCCCTGTTTTCTGGGTTGGGTTTTTGTTTGCAGTGACAGAACTCCTTGTTCAGTTCCTTGCTAGATTTAATGATTACTCTGGGTGTGCATGCAGCTCCTCCATGTGCTTGGGAGCCATCTTGGTGTGCTCTGACTTTCTCCCAGCTCTCACCTGCTTTTGCTGATATTTGGGGGACATCTGTGTCTGCCTGGAGAGACATTTCTCCATATGAATGCTGCTCCTTATTTTTCAAGTTGATGTCTTGCTGTGGATCTTTTCTTGCTTTTTCCCCTCTGTTCAGATGGATTGAAACTGTGAGGAATTATATTCAGCCTGATGTCTCTGCAGAGACTGCCTACACATGTATCTCTTCCTCACAGGAGCATGCAAAGTCTGCCTGCTTTTTGCTGTTCACAGGATCATTCAGTGAGTTTTTATCTATTGACTTCAATAATTTGTTCTGGTTGTTTAAGCTGCTCATCTGTGTAGGAGCAGTGGGGCTGCAGGTGCTCAGGGGGATGTGACTTCACCCTCTGGCGCCATACTGGACGTCCTTGGGGAAGTTTCTAATGAACCTTCTATAGTAGTTGGTGAATCCGAGAAAGAACTGAGTTGGTTTGAGACCCTGCTGTATGGGCCAGTCCAACACTACTGAGACCATGGCTCTGTCCATCTCAAAGCCCTGGGCAGAGTTAACATATCCGAGGAAGGAGATCTTAGGTTGTTCAAATTGGCATTTCTCCAGCTTGGTGTAGTGGGCGTATTCCCATAAACTCTGAAGCACCTGCCGGACCTGGACCCGATGTTCAGACCGTGAAGAAGAAAATATTAGGATATCGTCGAGATATATGACCACAAATTGATCGAGGAGATCTCAGAATACTTCATTGCTGTATACCTGGATTGCTGCAGATAGCCATCCCTGAACCAGGAGCTCCGGCATTGCGCAAGTATCGCATTTATTTGCAATTTTTTGGAGTGCTACACACCCATATATCTCTGGAGTAAAGTGACATAAGACTAGCACGACAAGACAAGAAACACACTTGAAATATACAGTTAGTGCAGATGTTATGGTGACTATATACTGTGATGTCTCTGGCACAGCGTAGGATCTTATGTCCCAGATTAAGACAGGAAACGTAGTATTTCTCTATATGGGGTTTATTTACAGGGTTAAATAATACACTAACAGGCCCACCGGCCCTTTAAGTCAAAACAAATAAAGTAAATGCCTACTCCTCTTAGGAGACTAACTATACATGTAGCTTCAGCCCTTACCAACTGCATGGACAGCTAAGCTGGTTACCACCCCAAAACAGGTACTATTATAGCTAAACATACAGTCTCTGCACACAGCAATATAGTGTTTCTCTTATCTCTTATTCCAAGGTGATGGACCGGATATCCCCACTTCAGCGCGGTCTCGCGTCCTTTATTCTTAGGGGAGCTCAGCCCCGCGAGAGCTCAGAGAATCTCTCATCTGTAAGTCCAATGTTAAGGACAGGACATCCCTGCTTCAGCACGGTCTCACATCCTTCCTTACTCTTCCTGGGATTAAGACCCAGGCAGTCCCAGCAGACTCCTCGACCACCAACCAGCGTGTCTAGGGGACTGTGCCAGCTTCCACAGCTGGGGAGAACTCTTCTCTATCCCCTTCTCTAGGAACAACTGTCTCTCTCATTATGGCAGCTCCCTTTGTCTGCCTTAAAACACTTCATTGTTCATTCAGCAGTTCATCCTGACTATCTGCAGCTGAACTAGCTACTCTAGGGGAATTAACTCTCTGTACGCTGGAAAGTCCCATAACTGCCCTATTCCAGCATTTAGAGATAGTGATTGTATCACAATACAAGGGACAACAATGTCATTTGCCTATAAAAGGCATTTTGAATATGTACCTTGGCAAGGTATCCAGCTATTTCTTACTTATTTTGCCCTATCTGCCTTAGCTTGCAACTTGGAGAGTATTAACAAAGGAGTTACCCAATGCACAAACTGTATTATAATCTTAAGATCTGCTGCTGGATCTGTCCATTTTTTCCCTTTTCGTAGCATCACAGACTCTCTCTAAACCGGACTTGGCATACACACTTCTAATGACCAGTATAATGTATGTATGTGTGTATATATATATATATATATATATATATATATATATATACAGTGTTCGACAAACCTATACATTTGCTCGCCCCGGGCGAGTGGATTTAACATCGTGGCGAGGTCCTATTGGCCCAAGCAGCACACGTTTGGTACTAGGTGGCGAGTAGATTTTTTTGTGTGGCGAGTAGATTTTTTGGTGATTTGTCGACCACTGTGTATATATATATATATATATATATATATATATATATATATATATATATATATATATATATATATATATATATATATATATATATACTGTATATATATATTACACTCATTATAGGTTTATGTGTATGGATCCTAAATGTGGACAGCTATTTTGCAACGTCTTGCAGGCTATTCTTTCCAGTGAAGGGGCTGATCTACTTCAGAGGTGCACAAACTCTTCTCCCTGCGCCTCCCTGCATGCTCGCACCCCCCACTCAGTTCCGTCGTCAAATGATGCTGCAGATCATATGACATCACGTTGCCATGGTGACGCGTCGCTTGGAATTTAACGTAAATAAAGTTACAGAGGCCTCGAGCGATCCTCAGCATTTAAATTAAATGCCTTCGGGGAAGCGCGGGGCCTTTGTAACCGCCGTGCCCCTCCCTCCCCCCAGTTTGCAAACCACTGACCTATTTTGTCCACCTCTGTAATAGCTCTATAATTTACCTTCTTATTGTATCCCTTTTTGATCTAATAAGGGAATACACTGTATATAACTAGTGTGGCTTATGTTCAGTGTAAGACGCATAAACACAGAAGCCTGAAGTCCTGAGTGAATATACCTAACACCACATGGTTCCCTGGGAAAGGTTAATCATTGTGCTGCAATGTGTCGCAGATTCCCATCAACTAAACGGATTAATACACATGGAAGAAAAGTTTTTGAGTCCAACAGGGATTTACATGGATAAAATAATTCCAAGCATATTTTGGCTACCGGGAATGATTAGTAATTCTGCTCAGTTATAGGCTTAGCCACAGTAATTGTTCATGATTAATAGGAACTCTGAACTGGGAATAGGAGAGAGGCATTTAAATGGGCTGTGGAATATGTTGGCTCCATACAAATAAAATATAATACTAATAATAATTTAGGGGCTCCATCTCCACTGTCAGCTCACCCTGTCAATGTGAGAAGACCTACAAAAAGTAGTAGAGAGTGTTGGGCACTTTTACTGTCTAAAGCCCTGTTAACACAAAAAATGGAAAAGCTAGGGAAGTGCAATGAATTTGTATGTTTGATCTTATCATACATACACATTTATTTTGAGAAATTGTTTAATATACTTTCAAATATTAAATGCATGTAGGTACAGCATTTGTGTCATTGGAAGCATCAGATAGTACTTGTAGCTCTGGCCTCTACAACACAACATTCCTGCTAATTTAGGCAACTCCTGTCCTACTGTTGGCAATTCCTTCTAAAATATAGGGATTTCCAAAGATTCTCAAAATTATTCAGACTTCTACAGTCATAAATGACATCACAATGGACATATACCGTAGTATGAATATCTCAAGTGAACCTCAAAGTAAGTACTATTGGAATATCAGATTTGGGAAGTACATTTAGCCGGTGAAAGGATTGTTCCCATATTTAAAAATGTTTGATGCAGGTCCATATTGAACGCGACAGCACGGGTGATCGCTCATGCGGCGCAATGAAACTCAATGAGGTCTTTGCTCACACCCACAGTGATCACGCATATGAGCGTCGGTGCTCCTTGTTTTTCGTGAGTCAGGTCACGTGACGGTTCGCATAATGAGGGCGAACCAGCTCCATGACATCATTGGCCATGCCTCTGACACACCTTTCTGTTGCGAGGATCTATAGTTCACAGATTGCTCGGCTGACAGGCACACACGGGGCCATGCACCATGGACTCGGCCTAGGGTGTCTTACAAGCTCTTCTTATTGATAGAGCCCTGAATCCATAATACAGTATGAGGGTAAAGCCAGCATTCCTCCTCTTAAGCCTTTTTCCCCCAGAGCAAGGTGATCATCCTGACTATAGTGCCTTGGTTTTCCAAAGAAAGCCAAATAGAATATAATCACTTTAAGAAAGTCCTCCAAAATGCTGCCAATTTCAGGGAGATTTTTTTTTTTTTGGCCTTTGTCCATTTTTATTTGTATTAAAGTCGAAAAAAAAGTGAAATCTTATGGAGTTTTTTTTTTAAACAAATAATTTCTGTAGTATTAGATAATAGTGACTGTTTTTTTATTTTTAAATGTAATGTCATTTTTAATGAGTTTTAATATACTGAGCATCCTTTGATTTCTACAGCCAATTTTAGCGCCTCCCCAGCAGTGCAAGACTTTGCAACACATTCCTGTTTGTGATCAATTGTTGCCAATACTCCCAGCAGTTTAAGCTGCAAACTGTAACAGTAGATAATGTTACTTTAGTAATATAAGGACACATTGTAGCTGCTGAGTTACACTTACTGGAGGATTGATTGGAACTCAAAGGTGGCCATTTAGTCAGGATTTTGACACATTTATAACAGGAGCACAAAGCAATTGCCAGCTTGAGTAAGAATGTAGAATTATACATTGTCACACGCTTTATATATACAAATAATAAAAAGGGGGGGGAATGTAGTATTTATTGCTGCTTTAAGTATTGTTTTGTATTTCCCTCTGCCAGTCCTTCCCTACCTCATCTGCCATCGGCCGCGTCCAGGGCGAAGCTGAGCGCACGTGCCCGTCAGGGCCCTGCGCTCAATTGCTTGCCGAGACAAATATTTTTGTATTTGCCGTGCTTGCCCTGGTCACGTGCGTGGTTCAGCCAATGTGGGCGAACCGCTCACGTGACGTCACGGACCCGCCTCCCCCCCCCCCCCACACGCAACTATCGGACCAGGAATCGCCCAAGCAACATGAGAGCCTGACGTCACGGCGCTTGAGCGCCAGCGAGCTCGCTCTTAGCCTGGACGAGGCCTTCAATTTTTATCTTGGTTTTACATCTGTGTTAAACTCATGGAATCTTTGTAAATCAGTATTGCTGACCTGACGAAGAGAGGAGAACTCTCAAAAGCTTGTCTTATTATATCTATTGTTAGTCTAAATACAAAAGATATCACCTGATACTGAAGTACTGATTAAATATTAGGATACCAGAAGGGATCTCTCTTAAAACAAAAGCTTATGACTGGAAAATACTAGAGCAGTGTGTTACAGGATACCTCCACCTGCTTAAAAAAAATGACATTTATAGGTAGCCAAGGTCAAGCTGCAGAGCTGCATTTCAGCATAGTTTTTATGAGATTTTCATATTGCCATACTTTAGACAGTGCATCTCATTGGTTTGCAAACCAAATACATCTAGTCTGCAATCTGGCGACTCTAATAAAAGGTGAATTTACAAGATTAAAAAAATGCTACAACAAGCTATAAAAACGTAATTCTGTGCTTTTAACTTTCCGACTTTCCCATTCTCTGCTTTCCATTTCTGTTTCTATAATGGCATTTAAAGTAGGTCATATAAGTAACAAAGTGTTGCAGATAGCAAACATCTGTTTTACTCAGGAACATTTCTGCTATTACAGACTACATTTTCCTTATAAAATGTATAATTAACTACTTACCAAAATATAAGGCAGGGGTGCGCAAACTGGAGGGCGCGAGATTTGCTGGGGAGAGGGGGGGGCGCAGCGCTTAAAGAATCTTCCCCAAAGCATTTAAATTAAATGTCAATGAACGCACGTGAGGCCTCTGTAAGTTCCCTTACCTGATCTCCGGCGGCTCCTGGCGACACGTCGCCATGGCAACGCGGCATCAAATGCCGCAGTGGGGTCACATGATGTCTCGTTGCCATGGTGACGCGACATCACATGACATCGTGACATCAGTAGAGGCTGGAGAACAGGTAAGGGGGGAGGGATGTGAGCAGGGGTGGGGGAGCAGGCAGGGGGCGCAGACTGAAAAGTTTGCGCACCCCTGATATAAGGAGTGCGACTCATATTCTTTATCTTCTATGTTATACTTGAAACGTTTCAGGTCAGTTTGATCCAGTCTTGAATATTATCTCCCAAACCTAAGTATTCTGATTCCCGCAATGGGACATTAGGTCGCGGCAGCCGCATTCAGGCACAGAGGGATACGTCACCGAAGCTGCTCTACTGCTGGACATTAAGCCGCCGGCCACTTCACCAAGGTAAATTCATTTAGTAAGGTTTTTAGGGTAGGGGATTAGGGTAAAGGGTTGGGTTTTTAGGGTAGGGGTTAGTTTTTTGGGTAGGGGATTAGGGTAAAGGGTTAGGTTTTTAGGGTCAGAGGTTAGGTTTTTAGGGTTTGCGGTTAGGGTAAAGGGTTAGGTTTTTAGGGTTTTGGATTAGGGTCAGAGGTTAGGTTTTTAGCGTAGGGGATTAGGGTAAAGGGTTAGGATTTTAGCGTCAGGGGTTAGGTTTTTAGGGTAGGGGATTAGTAGAAAGAGTTAGGTTTTTAGGGTAGGGGATTAGGGTAAGAGGTTAGGTTTTTAGGGTAAAGGGATAGGTTTTAGGGTAGGTGATTAAGGTAAAGGGTTAGTTTTTTAGGGTAGGGGATTTGGGCAGGGGATTACGGTAAGGGGTTTTAGGATAAGGGATTACGTTTTTTAAAGTAGGTGGTAAGGTTAGGAATTAACCTTGTCGGCGAACCAGATGACGGTGAGAGGACCCTGCAGTGCGGTGAGTAGTGGCTAAACACGCTTATGATTACATGTCCAATAATGCTCAGGAAAGGGAAGTAATATCCTCTGGAAACAAATGAGCTACTGTAAAAGCTGTAGTAACACTTCCCCTAAATAAATAAGTAAATAAAATAACGACATATTATATGTATAGTGGAAACTGTTTGCTTTTATTGCATCACCATATTGGTTACATTTTATCATTGGAGCACTAGTTCCTCTTGCCCCCCCTGCTCATTTTTTTAATATACAGGTGGGAAATAGGGGGTTCCAGAGCTGAACCCTGTTAATTTGAGCTCCGGAGACCCGAGACACTTACAGAAGAAGGTGCCGCTGTTTACATCCTGGTATTTAAATTCCCTGTGTCACGTGGGCTAATAGAGCTCCTGGAGGGGATGCTGCTGGCGGCACCATCCCCTGTACTTATATCTGGAGGCAATGTAGAACCCAGTGACTTGGAACGGCGCTAAAACAACAATTAAAATGTGAAGAAAATATATAGAAGAAATTATAGGGTGTAGCTAAAAATATTCTCAACCTTCACAGGGAATATGTACTGATTCCCTTACAAGTAGTTAGGATCCAGGGTAGGAAGGGAGCGATGGCATCAGGAACACCCAAAACGATAAAAATAGGATAATAATAGTGCAGCAAGTTAACCAAAAAATATATTCAGCAGTGAGAAACTTGGCTCTAATAGATTGCCTACTTACAACAAGTAAGGTAAAATACAGCAAGTGGTAAGAGATGGTTCGTGGGGACTCCAACTCGCAGTGACAGGTAGATGTTACAGCAGCAAACACTGGTAATGGACTAGGTGATGTGTTCGTGGAGATTTCAACTCGCAGTCAAATACGTGCAGTCAAATTCATGCAAAAACAGGGAGAAACCATAGTGTTGACCAGAAAAAACACCAAACTTTATGATTAAAAGCACATAAGACATGTACTCACAATATAGCATGAGATCAGGATCACATAATGTTTTACTCGAGGCAGTAGGTCAGCTCTCGAGATGTTACAACTGCAGTCCCTTCAGTATCCCTCCACGAGGGTGCCCCCTCGTCCGGTCGCTGGTGGAGAGCGTCTGACGTCACGTCCGGGCCTTGGACTGACGACTTCCGGCTGGAGCGGATGGAGGAAGGGACGGTAGAGTCGCAGTGTCGACGCTGTGCCTTCAGGGATGGAGCAGCTATCCAGACTGCGATTCAGCTGTGCTGCTACTCGGCTCTACGCGTTTCGCTGTATGAAACAGCTTCCTCGGGAGCAGTAATCACGTCCCCAATTATACCTTATATCTATTATACATATTTACATACACACATTATTATATATTTATACTTATAAGTGTTTAGTATTATATGCCAGCCTATGTTATATTGTATTATATGTTCTTAATATTGCTATTAGATTTTTTACTAATCGATGTTTCCTTTTTCCTCTCTCTCCCTCTCTCATGAAATGAGTAATTTTATCGTAATTTTATGTTTCTGAGTAATTGTATGTATTGGATTAAACGTTATGTCTTTTTAATATACCATTACAGTCATACTGTCAGGATTGCCTAGACCTCCTGCCTAGCCATAGCTTCCTTGTCCACTGGGTGTGCTGCTGTCTTCTGTTGGCTCTGGGTTCCTCTGTCTGTCTGTCTTCTTGTTGCTCCTGTCTCTGTCCTTTATAGCTTGCTTCCTGTCTGTTGCTTTTGCCTTTGCTTGCTAGTCAGACTCCTGCAGTATGCTCATGCCTGTCTTTGATCCTGACCTGTTTCCTGTACCTGTACCTGTATTTGAGTCTGCTCACAGTAAAAGCCCTTGCTAGTAATCTGGCTTGTCCCTGGTTATTCCTGCTCCCCGGTCTCAGTCCCTGCTCCCTGTTCTTAGTCCCTGTCCTGCCCCGCCTGTCCTGTTCCAGTCTCCTCGTTGCCGACCTCTGCTTGTACCTAACTTCGCTGCCTGCCGCCTGCCTCGGACCCCTGCTTGTACCTGACTTCGCTGCCTGCCGCCTGCCTTGGACCTCTGCTTGTGACCCCTACTACGCTCGTGCTGTTCCGGCCACCGAGATCCTACCCGCCACAGGAGTCTCCCGTGACAGAAAGCAAAGGCCACTTCTGGATCTCGCTGGAACAGATTCTTCTTCTGCCTGCACCCTTTCCTGCCTGCTGCAGCAGACCACATCCGCATGGTTGAAGATAAGTACTTTCGTTTCTTTTTTGGAAATCCAAGTTGGGATTTTGAAAGGTTTTTTTGTCGTTGCTGCTAAGTGTTCTGCAAGAATTATTGCGTTCATAACGAAAAAACATTTTTTTTCTGAGACTAGAACTGTTACTACCGACTATTGCAGCTTTCTTTGAGATGTTTATTTTTGCAAAGGTTTCTGCAGGGTTTTTTGTGCCACTTTCTCCCTGAGAAGAATTCCCTATTATAAAAAAGACCCTTCCCTGCAGTACCTGTTTTTGCCATTTTGAGACTTTCATTACCTGGACAAGAATTGTCTCTGCATTGTGGGTGGGCCACTGCAGATTTTCAGACTCACATTTCTATTTAGGACGGTTACCTTGATTTACTGCTGTTCACAGGGTCTTCATTTCAAAAGACAAAAGTGCTCCCATTATTTTGTTGCTGCATGCTTTGATTTTCTTGCATCTATAGTTTTTCATATGATTGGTTCTAAGGTTTCAGGTTTACCTGCAAGTTCCCCTAAAGTTTGTTTCTCTGCAACATATGATATCCCTACGTCTGATATCAAAGGTTTCAGATTTGACTGCAGGGTTCTCTGTCTGATATTCCTATGTCAAAAGTTTCAGATCTAACTACAAGTTTACTCTGGATTAGTTTCCTGCTGTCTATGATATTTCTATGCCTGATATCAAAAGTTTCAGATTCAACTGCAGGTTTTCTTTGTCTATATGATATCCCTACGCCTGATGCATAAAGATTTAGATGTAACTGCAGGTTTTCTCTGTCTGTCTGATATCCCTACGCCTGATATCAAAGGTTTCAGATTTGACTGCAGGGTTCTCTATCTGATATTCCTATGTTCAATGTCAAAAGTTTCAGATCTAACTATAAGTTTTCTCTGTATTAGTTTCCTGCTGTCTATGATATTTCTATGCCTGATATCAAAAGTTTCAGATTCAACTGCAGGTTTTCTTTGTCTATATGATATCCCTACGCCTGATGCATAAGGATTTAGATGTAACTGCAGGTTTTCTCTGTCTGTATGATATCCCTATGCCTAATGCCTAAAGATTCAGATATAACTGCAGGTTTCTCTGTCTATGTTTTTTCCTTGCATTTATAATCTCTGTGACTGATGTTAAAGTCTTTAAGGGTCAGCTCTCCTATCTTGTGTCTCTCTGTGTCTAATATTCCTGTTGTTCATTCTAATGCTTCTGTTTTAAAGACACATTTCCTCTTTACTGGTGTCTTGGGAAGTGTGGTTTAATTATGGCTCCCACTCAAACAGTCTTGAGCAGTAAATGTGAACACAGTACCACTGATTCTTCAGAACTTCTCAAAGCAAGGAAGAAGAAGAAGGGAGGCATTACTGTGGAAGTTGCAGAAGGAATTAAGAATGAAAATTTAACCTCAGAGTCTGCATTTGATGAAAGAGATATGCTGCAGCTTAAGGCAACTCACAGACGTAGCCCAAGAATAGTGGAAGAGAAGAAAGATGCTCCTACTCGGACGCTTCAAGCTGCACAGAAAGCGATTGATTGTCTTTATGAACGTTTAGATAAGGAGCAAGAGGCCAAGATTGCACTACAAAGCTGTCTATCTTCAGCAATTGCTAAGTGTGTTCTCCAGGAGAAAGAAAGAGAGCAGTTGGAGAGGGACAGGGTAATCCTGTCAAGTAAGCTGGAGAAGGCCTATGCTGATAATGCGCAGTACCAGAATTTCATGGCTCAAGTTGGCGCAAAACTGGAAGCCTCTGAGGAGAAGAATTGCCACTTCAACATAGAACTACGTTCTTTGAGAGAGATCTTCGAAGGATTAAATAGCAGTTTTGAAATGGTAACCCAGAAGTGCAAGAATCTCTGTGTCCAGGTCAGTGAAGGAGATAAGAAACTCCATGAATTAGGAGAGGAGAAGAAGCAGTTGGCCCAGGAAAAGTTGGATATGCAGACAGCACTGCAGAATGCAGAGAGAGTGCTGCAAGAGGAACGTGTCTCCCTGGAGCGGCGCACTCAGGCAGAGAATATGCTGCAGAGTCAGCTGCGAGAACTACGTGCACATCTGCAGGACGCCAAGGAGAGATGGGTGAATGCTGAAGAGAGACAGCGAGTATTGCAGGAGGAAAGTTTCCAGACTGCCTACAAGATAAAGATGCTGGAAGAGTATTTGAGTACCCAGTGTGTCCCCAAAGAACAGCATGAGGAGCTGAAGGTCACACTGAGCATAACCAGAGCCTCGCTGGAGGAGGAGAGGTCTGGGAGAGCACGGCCCGGTTCTGCCTCCAGCAGAAAGTCTCTTTCAGACTCTGGTTCCACAGAGACATCCCCTCTCAGTCCTCCTGGAGACGTGGGGGAAGTGGGCGACCTGAAGGAGTTTGTTCTGCGCCCCGCGCCACGCGGTGTCACCGTCAGATGTCGGATCAGCCGAGACAAGAAAGTGATGGACCGAGGACTGTACCCCACCTACTACATGCACCTGGAGCGGGACGAAAACCACAAGCTCTTTCTTCTCGCTGGGAGGAAGAGAAAGAAGAGTAAAACGTCCAACTACTTGATATCTATTGATCCGACCGACATGTCCCGGGAGGCGGGCAGTTTTACTGGCAAACTCCGATCCAACCTAATGGGGACCAAGTTTACAGTGTTTGACCGCGGTGTTAGCCCAGCCAGGGCTCAGGGACAGTCGGAGAATGCAGCGTCCCGGCAAGAACTGGCGGCTATTTGCTATGAAACTAACGTCCTCGGGTTTAAGGGTCCCCGGAAGATGGCGGTTCTCATTCCCGGAAAGAATTTCAATCACGAGCGCATCCCTTTCCAGCCACACAATGATTCGGAGAGCCTGCTGTCTAAATGGCAGAACAAGTGTCAGGAGAACATCATCGAGCTGCACAATAAGGCCCCCGTGTGGAATGATGACACTCAGTCTTACGTGTTCAACTTCCACGGGCGTGTCACACACGCATCTGTGAAGAACTTCCAGATTGTGCACGACAATGATCTGGAGTACCCTCTGCCCACTGACAAGCCACCAGAGGTGGGTCACCTTGAGTCGCCGTTTCATCAAGGCCTCCGGGAAGAGCCTGGAGGATCGTCCGGAGAACGCTCCTGAGAGGGGGGAGTAATGTCAGGATTGCCTAGACCTCCTGCCTAGCCATAGCTCCTTGTCCACTGGGTGTGCTGCTGTCTTCTGTTGGCTCTGGGTTCCTCTGTCTGTCTGTCTTCTTGTTGCTCCTGTCTCTGTCCTTTATAGCTTGCTTCCTGTCTGTTGCTTTTGCCTTTGCTTGCTAGTCAGACTCCTGCAGTATGCTCATGCCTGTCTTTGATCCTGACCTGTTTCCTGTACCTGTACCTGTATTTGAGTCTGCTCACAGTAAAAGCCCTTGCTAGTAATCTGGCTTGTCCCTGGTTATTCCTGCTCCCCGGTCTCAGTCCCTGCTCCCTGTTCTTAGTCCCTGTCCTGCCCCGCCTGTCCTGTTCCAGTCTCCTCGTTGCCGACCTCTGCTTGTACCTAACTTCGCTGCCTGCCGCCTGCCTCGGACCCCTGCTTGTACCTGACTTCGCTGCCTGCCGCCTGCCTTGGACCTCTGCTTGTGACCCCTACTACGCTCGTGCTGTTCCGGCCACCGAGATCCTACCCGCCACAGGAGTCTCCCGTGACACATACTTTTAATATATCATTACATTCATACTTTTTAAGTGTTATTTAAATTGTTTTAAGTACTATTTATACATTTTAAACTGCCGTGTTTTGACCACAGAGATTATGTACCCCTTTATGGGGAGAACCTGTGTGTAATTAATTAGTTCATTGTTTTTAATTAATTATTTAATTGTTTGTACCATATATACTATGAACCCATTGGGGACGTGATTACTGCTCCTGAGGAAGCTGTTTCATACAGCGAAACGCGTAGAGCCGAGTAGCAGCACAGCTGAATTGCAGTCTGGATAGCTGCTCCATCCCTGAAGGCACAGCGTCGACACTGCGACTCTACCGTCCCTTCTTCCATCCGCTCTAGCCGGAAGTCGCCAGTCCAAGGCCCGGACGTGACGTCAGACGCTCTCCACCAGCGACCGGACGAGTGGGCACCCTCGTGGAGGGATACTGAAGGGACTGCAGTTGTAACATCTCGAGTGCTGACCTACTGCCTCAAGTAAAACATTATATGATCATGATCTCATGCTATATTGTGAGTACATGTCTTATGTGCTTTTAATAATAAAGTTTGGTGTTTTTTATGGTCAACACTATGGTTTCTCCCTGTTTTTGCATGAATTTGACAGCACGTATTTGACTGCGAGTTGAAATCTCCACGAACACATCACCTAGTCCATTACCAGTGTTTGCTGCTGTAACATCTACCTGTCACTGCGAGTTGGAGTCCCCACGAACCATCTCTTACCACTTGCTGTTTGTTACCTTACTTGGTGTAAGTAGGCAATCTATTAGAGCCAAGTTTCTCACTGCTGAATATATTTTTTGGTTAACTTGCTGCACTATTATTATCTTATATCTGGAGGACCAGGAGGTTCCAATGC